>NW_026606862.1:350000-410000 GCF_029890125.1 Rhinichthys klamathensis goyatoka
GTCTGGAGATGGATGAGGACCTACAACAAGCCTACAAAGTGCATTAATGACATCATCATCTGTCTCCATGAATGACTTGAAACAAGAAACCTTTCCTTTCCCGGATATGGCCTGTGGTATCGCAACCTGTGAGTGCATGAACCCTGGTAATGCTGCTGCACGCTCTGGGCCAAGAGCCACGTAAATAGGTTGGAGTTGTATCTTTCGTCGACAATCTCCAGTGCCCATGATAATGAGACTGTCTTTGTTGAAGTCTGGTACCCTGCGTAGGGCAAGCACCAAGACATCTGTGTCACATGTGTAGATATGTGCGGTTTTGCCAAAATGACTTACTGCTACTGCGTACATGATCAGTAGAGTGTCCGCCTCTTCTTGTGATCTCCTCATGCTCACCATGTTAACTTTTGAGGCCATAACACCTTTTGTGTGTGTGAACTGTGATTGGCAGTTTACATAGTTCAACAGCTTTATGAGCAAGGTAGAGAACGAGAACGTTGGCTTTGGTTTCCTTAGATCCCAGAAAAGCTTTAAAATCTTTGATTGGTGTAGAATCTTGTATTTTGTATCCCTTATCCTGTGCTTTTCCCGCTGTACGCACCTGTCTTATTCTGTCTTTCATGGAGTTTGTGATGGTATAGTTCTCAAATAATAAGTATATGTCATTGTAGCCTTGTGCCTTAGTTTCAACACTTTGAATGAAGCATTCTGCCAAATCTTGGCAACAGTTTATGTCACTTTTCCTGACAACCATCTCCTGCACAACAGCCATGCCATCTATTAAGATGCTATCCAATGTCTGTGTCGATTGCACTGAGCTACTCTCTGTAGATTGTTCAGAGGATGTTGTTTCTGAAACCAGTCCCTCCAGTTCATGGATGAGGGCAGACTTGGCTGTAGTGGGCAGCAAAGAACCATCAGGCACCATTAGGCTTGCGTTATAATCAGCAAATTCATATGTTCCCACAATGTCCTGCAAGTCCAGTTCTCTTGAGGACTTTGCAATGAAGAGCAAGCGAACAAACAGGGAGTTGGTTGCTTTCATCTGAACAACCTCAGAAGACGACTTACGCTTGATAGTTTTGCATCCATCTTTCCATGTCAAATACTTCAGCTTTGACATTTTGTCCCACATATTCTTTTCTCCTCTGACCCTTTCATTAACATAAGTTTCAAGTGCTTTTGCACCTCGTAACTCTGTGTCCAAAATATCATGCTGCACTGCTGTTGGCATTATTTGCTTGGTGACAAAGTTAACCAATTTCATTTCAGATGCATCATCATTCTCTTCCGCACGTCTCGTGTGTGTAGAGTTTGCGTGTATGTGTGTGAGCGACTTTAGGTGTGTTGTTATGCATTTCACATGTATTTGTTTGAGCACTGACGTTGACGAGTTAACCCCTTAGGTATCGAAATCTGGTACCGAACAAGAAGTCATTTTCCGATACTCGATAGTATCGAGGCAAGAGGGGGGAAATGTGAACTTACATTTCATAGCACATTTGACATGTGCTGTTCTTCTCCAGGCTTGAAAAATAATTTCCCTCTCCCTGCAAAAGCTCAAAAGTTTCATTTTGTTTATCGTTTCCTAGTAACAAGGGCTGGCTATCTTTCCCATCTTTCTCATTGGCTTCATGTAATCCATTCTCCCCAATAATTTTTCATGTCATCTGATTGTTAACAGAATTATTGTGGTGAGCGCAGAACATTATTTTAAATAAAATTATTATTAGGTTATATGAAGGAAACTTTTAATCAGTCAATGTGATTTTCCGGGTATGCCAATAAATAGCATAATGGTGGTTACACCCATCATTGGTTGATAATCATGATAATTCATGTTACCCATGGTCATATTTATTACTTAAGTCATTCAATTAATTAGAAAATGTATGTATATAATGATATACCTAACATATATCCATTTGAAATGTTTAAAAAGGCGATTATTTGAAATTTTGGGTGATATATCCGCCATCTTGGATTTTGGGCCTGTGCAGCCCGGGAAAAAATCGGAAACAGGAAGTTTTGCAAACTATAGGGTCTGAAGAAGCCCAAAAACATCATTTGCAAAAATCTATATGAAATGTTCCAAACACTTTATTTTGCTACATATGGCCCTGCACTAAAACCCCCTCAGGCTGATGAAGTCCTGATCCTGATCACTCTGTCGAGTTTATTCTGAGATAACAACCTGCTGGCTGTGAATTATCCCTGACTTAATATCAGTGTGTTCTCCCTCAGGTAACTCTGGAAACCACGATTGGCAACAGTAACGCTGAGCTGTGGAGGTTTGTGCGTCCCCGCGGCGCAGTCATGGAGTGGCTGAGGAACATCGTGGCCAACCGGCTGGCGGACAGCGGCCCGGCGTGGGCCGACATCTTCAGCCAATACAACAGCGGAACGTGAGACTCTCAGCGCATCTTATTAAATGAGCACATTTGAATGAAAGCCGGTGATCAAACTACATTGTGATGGCCAGGTACAACAACCAGTGGATGGTGGTCGACTACAAGCTGTTCGTCCCGGGAAAGGGATACACACAACTAGGGCTCTTCACAGTCCTGGAGCAGATCCCGTAAGCATCCGCGTTCTCTTAAAGTCACAGTACTGAGCCAGATTGCATCAAATATATACGGAATTACCATTAACCATTCTGGAATTAAGACAGAACGTCTGAAGAGACGCCACACTGCAAATCATCTGTTTTCTATGTGAATATACAGTAAAGTGTAATATATTCCTGTGATCAAAGCTGAATGTTCAGCATCATTACTCCAGTCTTCAGTGTCACATGATCCTTCAGAAATCACTCTAATATGAGGATCTGATGCTCAAGAAACATTTATGATTATTTTCAATGTTGAAAACGGTTAATATTTTTGTGGAAACCTTGATGCATTTTATTTTTTAGGATTCTTTCATGAGTAGAAAGTTCAAAAGAACAGCATTTATCTAAAAATATAAATTATTTGTAACATTATAAGTGTCTTTACTGTCACTTTTGATCAATTTAATTTATTCTTGATGAATAAAAGTAATAATTTCTATTTATTTTCTATTTAAATGGTAGCGTATCAAGGTTTCCACAGAAAACTGAATCAACATTAATAATAATCATAACTGTGTCTTGATCATCAGATCATCATATTAGAGTGATTTCTGAAGGATCATGTGACACTGAAGACTGGAGTAATGATGCTGAAAATTCAGCTTTGATCACAGGAATATATTACACTTTACTATATATTCACATAGAAAACAGCTGATTTACATTATAATAATATTTCACTGTTTTTACTGTATTTTTGATCAAATAAATGCAGCCTTGGTGAGCAGAAGACACTTTCAGAAACATTACAAAATCTGATCTAACTCAAATGATTATCACTTCTTGAATAGTAAAGCTGATTGGTGTGTGTTTGCATTACCGTATTTGCTAACCCTACGCCTGCTAACGTGTGTGTTCTGTGTGTGTGTTTCCTCCAGTGGGATGATTGAAACGGCAGACCGAACAGAAGAGCTGTTTGAGACGGGATACTGGGCCAGCTACAACATCCCGTGAGTAAAGAGACCAGAGTCATCGATCAACCCCTCTTCAGGCCATGGGTGCATGAACACCTGCTTTACACCTGCTTTACACCTGCTTTACACCTGCTTTACACCTGCTCTACACCTGCTTTACCCTGCTCTACACCTGCTCTACACCTGCTTTACACCTGCTTTACCCTGCTCTACACCTGCTCTACACCTGCTCTACACCTGCTTTACACCTGCTCTACACCTGCTCTACACCTGCTCTACACCTGCTCTACACCTGCTCTACACCTGCTCTACACCTGCTCTACACCTGCTTTACACCTGCTCTACACCTGCTCTACACCTGCTCTACACCTGCTTTACACCTGCTCTACACCTGCTCTACACCTGCTCTACACCTGCTTTACACCTGCTCTACACCTGCTCTACACCTGCTCTACACCTGCTTTACACCTGCTCTACACCTGCTCTACACCTGCTCTACACCTGCTCTACACCTGCTCTACACCTGCTTTACACCTGCTCTACACCTGCTCTACACCTGCTCTACACCTGCTTTACACCTGCTCTACACCTGCTCTACACCTGCTCTACACCTGCTTTACACCTGCTTTACACCTGCTCTACACCTGCTCTACACCTGCTCTACACCTGCTTTACACCTGCTCTACACCTGCTTTACACCTGCTCTACACCTGCTTTACACCTGCTTTACCCTGCTCTACACCTGCTCTACACCTGCTTTACACCTGCTCTACACCTGCTCTACACCTGCTTTACACCTGCTCTACACCTGCTCTACACCTGCTTTACCCTGCTCTACACCTGCTCTACACCTGCTTTACACCTGCTCTACACCTGCTCTACACCTGCTTTACACCTGCTCTACACCTGCTCTACACCTGCTTTACACCTGCTCTACACCTGCTCTACACCTGCTCTACACCTGCTCTACACCTGCTCTACACCTGCTCTACACCTGCTCTACACCTGCTTTACACCTGCTTTACACCTGCTCTACACCTGCTCTACACCTGCTCTACACCTGCTTTACACCTGCTCTACACCTGCTTTACACCTGCTCTACACCTGCTCTACACCTGCTTTACACCTGCTTTACCCTGCTCTACACCTGCTCTACACCTGCTTTACACCTGCTCTACACCTGCTCTACACCTGCTCTACACCTGCTTTACACCTGCTCTACACCTGCTCTACACCTGCTCTACACCTGCTCTACACCTGCTTTACACCTGCTCTACACCTGCTTTACACCTGCTCTACACCTGCTCTACACCTGCTCTACACCTGCTCTACACCTGCTTTACACCCGCTCTACACCTGCTCTACACCTGCTCTACACCTGCTCTACACCTGCTCTACACCTGCTCTACACCTGCTCTACACCTGCTTTACACCCGCTCTACACCTGCTCTACACCTGCTCTACACTTGCTTTACACCTGCTCTACACCTGCTTTACACCTGCTTTACACCTGCTCTACACCTGCTCTACACCTGCTCTACACCTGCTTTACACCTGCTCTACACCCGCTCTACACCTGCTCTACACCTGCTCTACACTTGCTTTACACCTGCTCTACACCTGCTCTACACCTGCTCTACACCTGCTCTACCCTGCTCTACACCTGCTCTACACCTGCTCTACACCTGCTTTACACCTGCTCTACACCTGCTCTACACCTGCTCTACACCTGCTTTACCCCTGCTTTACCCTGCTCTACACCTGCTCTACACCTGCTCTACACCTGCTCTACACCTGCTCTACACCTGCTCTACATCTGCTCTACACCTGCTCTACACCTGCTCTACACCTGCTTTACCCTGCTCTACACCTGCTCTACACCTGCTTTACACCTGCTCTACACCTGCTCTACACCTGCTTTACCCTGCTCTACACCTGCTCTACACCTGCTCTACACCTGCTTTACCCTGCTCTACACCTGCTCTACACCTGCTCTACATCTGCTCTACACCTGCTCTACACCTGCTCTACACCTGCTCTACATCTGCTCTACACCTGCTCTACACCTGCTCTACACCTGCTCTACACCTGCTCTACACCTGCTCTACACCTGCTCTACACCTGCTTTACACCTGCTCTACACCTGCTTTACACCTGCTTTACACCTGCTCTACACCTGCTTTACACCTGCTCTACACCTGCTCTACACCTGCTCTACACCTGCTCTACACCTGCTTTACACCTGCTCTACACCTGCTTTACACCTGCTTTACACCTGCTCTACACCTGCTCTACACCTGCTTTACACCTGCTCTACACCTGCTCTACACCTGCTTTACACCTGCTTTACACCTGCTTTACACCTGCTCTACACCTGCTCTACACCTGCTCTACACCTGCTCTACACCTGCTCTACACCTGCTTTACACCTGCTTTACACCTGCTTTACACCTGCTCTACACCTGCTCTACACCTGCTTTACACCTGCTCTACACCTGCTCTACACCTGCTCTACACCTGCTCTACACCTGCTCTACACCTGCTCTACACCTGCTCTACACCTGCTTTACCCTGCTCTACACCTGCTCTACACCTGCTCTACACCTGCTTTACCCTGCTCTACACCTGCTCTACACCTGCTCTACATCTGCTCTACACCTGCTCTACACCTGCTCTACACCTGCTCTACATCTGCTCTACACCTGCTCTACACCTGCTCTACACCTGCTCTACACCTGCTCTACACCTGCTCTACACCTGCTCTACACCTGCTCTACACCTGCTTTACACCTGCTCTACACCTGCTCTACACCTGCTTTACACCTGCTCACCTGTTCACTCAGGTCACTTGAGTTCCCGCCACAAAATACAAAATATAAGAGCTGTTTGCTAGATATAAACATGCAATTCTTAAGATATAAAAGTCATGATCTCACATTTCTGACTTTTCTCACTATTGTGAGATTTCTGAGAACAAGTTTGAATTGCGAGAGAAAGTTGCAATTACTTTTTTTTTTATATTCTTTGGCGGATCTTCCAAAGATAAGCGATTGATAACCGTTGCTGGGAAATGTTCTAAAGAAAAGTTGAAATGTAGAAGAGGTTGTGAAAGTTCAGCGGTGTGTTGATATCACACTGACCTCATCTGTCACCACATCTGTGTGAAGTCTTCACCCTCGTGTCGTCCGCTAGTGTTCTGCCGCATGGAGAGAGTAAACCGCTGACTCGCATGCGTTTATATATACAGGGCTGCTCAAGTCAAATCTAAAGACATAGAAATTAATACTGTATATTAGGGGTGTGCAATATTGACAAAGATATATCTCAATATTTTCAACGTTTTGTTGATAGTAATTAGATTATATTTAGCTGAGTGTGTTTTTGTGCTGGTATCATGGCTGGTTTAGGCCTGTTGTTGACTGCAGACTCACAAAGATATTCATATTTCTCATATTCTATGCAGTGGTGACAGAAATGAACTTTTTTATTAAGGGGCAATATTTTCCACCTTACATTGATTTCCAGGGGTATTTTCACCTATATAAGGGCATTTTTCTAAACTTATTAGATGTATGCATTCTTTTTATGTCAAATTCTAACATTCAAAATTAAATTCTATTAGAATAATACAGTACCACTGTTACCAGTCAAATTAAGTTGTATACAATACAGAAGTAAAGTTTATTTATATAGCACCCTTCACAGACAAGGAAGGATCACAAAGTGCTTTACAGCAAAAAATAAATAATAATAATAAAAGAAAATAAACAAATATCAAAACAAATAAAATAACACCTGTATAATATACCATAGAAATGTAATAAACGCCAAACCATATTGTTAATTATAGGTGCAGTGTGTAAGTTTTAGCGCATCTAGTGGCGAGGTTGTGAATTGCACCCGACAGAAGTTAAGGTGGCCGACAGGAAGTGATGTCGTCGTCTGAGACAGCAGAGAGGAGCCAGTTAAGCAATGAGGTTTCTTTACAAAGATAAATTAAGAAATTGTTTACTTAATTATTCATTAAAATTATGTTATTGGGAATATTATTGTTACCTGTTCCTCATTGTGTCAGTGTTTTATTCGCTGACTTTAGTTTCGCTTCTTTGCATGAAGAACAACATAGTGACGAAAAACGTTTGTCTGTTCAGGGCCACCGTAGAAACATGTCGGTGTAAGCGGACCCGCGGTGTGTAGAGAGAAATGCTCATTCTAAGCTAATAAACACATAACGGTTCATTTTGAATGTTTCAGGATCTGCTAACGTTTCAGGATCTGCTAATGTTTCAGGATCTGCTAACGTTTCAGGATCTGCTAATGTTTCAGGATCTGCTAACGTTTCAGGATCTGCTAATGTTTCAGGATCTGCGAATGTTTCAGGATCTGCTAATGTTTCAGGATCTGCTAATGTTTCAGGATCTGCTAATGTTTCAGGATCTGCTAATGTTTCAGGATCTGCTAATGTTTCAGGATCTGCTAATGTTTCAGGATCTGCTAATGTTTCAGGATCTGCTAATGTTTCAGGTACTTCGAGGCGGTGTTCAACGCCAGTGGAGGGCCGGAGCTGGTCCAGAAGTACGGGTCCTGGTTCTCCTTCAGCCAGAGCCCCAGAGCACAGATCTTCCGCAGGAACCAGACTCTGGTGACCGACATCGAGTCCATGGTGCGTCTGATGAGGTACGGTCCGCTGTAGTCGTCTCCAGAAGCACTTTCAGGAGCCACTCTACACGATACATTTAAGGGAGGGACACCAACCAGATAGATCAACCCTAGTGGTAAAACTCTAACATAAACTTCATAACAGACACATGGCACAAAAGGAAATATAGTTTTTAAAGTTTATATGTAAAGATGCACAATATACAGAAGCCCTATGATTACAACCACCATCATCTGAAGTGTCACACAATTCTGAAATTATCGTACATGATGGGATTTTTTTATTATTGATCGTACATCGTACAGAGGTCAAAATTCTGGCAACACTGCTGGCTATATACTAGAGGAGGAATGCGACATAGTGGTGGCATTACACTTAAAAACCACAGTAACCAAGTTCTGGGCGGGAACATCGCTGAGGTCTCATCTGTGTGTTGTGTTTCTCCCATTGCTTCCGGCTTCATCTGGCCTGTGTGTGTGTGTTCTGCAGGTATAATAACTATCGGGAAGACCCGTTGTCCCGCTGCGACGCCTGTGACCCGGTCCAGAACGGGGAGAACTCCATCTCTGCCCGATCCGACCTGAACCCTGCCAACGGCTCGTACCCGTTCGGGGCCCTGCAGCAGCGGCCACACGGCGGGACCGACATGAAGGTCAGTGGCCATCACTGTTTACACCCAGAGTATATATCATTCCCATATAAAGCTCAGTTTCCATCCTATCTGTTAAATAACAAGCAAAATCGTCACTTCCTGGTGCAAAATATCAGTAATAAACTGTAAGTTTCTGCAATGTGGTTCTTTTTCCCTCCATCATAAGTGAGTGTCTCAAGTGTCAGACGAAACACAGTAAACGCTGTCGTGTTCTCTAGCCTTCGGATGCTGGTGTACGGGAACACACTCGTGTGTGTGAGACGCTTCTGGAGGGAATTAAACCCAATCATTCTGATCACACACTTCGACTCCGGCGTTTCAGAAACACCAAACCAACATTAGAGACGTTGCGATGCCATTGGTCCGCTGGTTACTCCAGTTATCCAATCACAGCTGACGCTGAGCCAAAGTCACTTGAGGATTTTGAGGGATTTATTCAGTAAATTATATAATATTATATTTTCCATCATATTTTATGCACATCTTATCGGATACATTTTTTTTTAGGGCTGCCCCCTAATAGTCAACTAAACATTAGTCGACTAGAAGAGGATTAGTTGACCAAGATTTTATTTATTCTGTTTGTCGCAGAAATTAAAATCCTCATGATTTTACAGTATGAACAGGAAATCCAAGCGTTCGCCCATCATCCATCGACCTCAAACACAGCTGATCATTTGAAACATGTAACTTGGCCGCTCTCTCTAACGTTAACCTAGACACGTGTGTTATTATTCTGCGCATATCCAAGTGTTAGTGCGGCGTGTGGAAGCTGAAGTATTAGCCGGCGCCATCACTTGCATTTCTTCCTGACAACAGCGGAAACAACTTATAATACTTAGTTAATATTTAGATTTAAAATTCACAAGAAATATATATGAAGAACACCAGGTTTGTTGTATCTTGTAGGCATATACTTGTAGGGCTACATAAAATAATTATATTTACTTTACAGAAAACTAATGTTTGGAGGGAAGAAATGCAGGCGGCCTATAACTTTACAACACTTCAGTACACTACACTAGGGAAAAATATATGGATTATTATATGTTACTTCAAATGTTTTCAGATGTTATGAAATGAGATTGGAGTAAAAACATAAAGCCTATTGTTTGGCGCGTTTGCTTTTCAAACTCACAGCGCATGCAAAGAACATTTACTGAAGCGATCGGCTCGATCTATGAAACACTGTTACCACATTATACATATCTACGTTTGAGCAGATATCCACAAACACAGTATTAAAAGTAAACACACTGGTCTAAACATTATAATATTCACCATATTAGAGTAAACACTCATACTAGCCTACTTTTATATCATGCTGTGTTTTATTATCGAACATAAAAACATCCTTATGTCGTACATGTATATTTATTTAGCATTGCCATCTATATTTCATATTTCAACGTTTCCGTACATTTTAGTCTAGCAACAGTTCATCTAGTACAATGTGAAGTTTATGCAACAATATCCTGCTAACTAATAAGTGAGGATACATTTCTTACCTTAAAATCTTCTCTTCTGAGGTAAATCCAAGGTAAACTCACAGCTTGTCTTTCAAACTCGATGAAAAGTAGAGGACTGATGAAGTTTGTTTAAAGGTGATGAGGGCGTTTACAGCTCTGCGTTCCTTCACGTGGACGATTTGTATGTGAATCTCTTTTGTGTGCGTGTGGATGTGGTCACATTAGTGCTAATGAGCACGCGCTTGAGAAACTGGACATCTTGATGGTTTCATACAAACTACTTAAACAGAGAATATTTGTTTATGTTTTGAATTAGGTAATTTAAAAGTAGACACTTAAATGTTTATAAAGATATATTGTATTTGCTGTGTTTTGTTTCAGTTTAGAGACGAGCTCCAGAAAAAAAGTTCACACTGTTTATTTTCTTTATTTTACAAAAGCACAATGTTTTGTTTCGATTCTAAGTGGCCACATACAAAATTAGACCTTTTACAGTTTATTTTTTCATATTTCTTTTGTCTGTATGACCATAAATGACGGAGGATTTTAACCCTCTGGGGTCGGCAATCGCGCTGGCGATTTGTAACGCCCCTGTCCTCCTGCAGATGTTGAGTGTTGTAACGCCCCTGTCCTCCTGCAGATGTTGAGTGTTGTAACGCCCCTGTCCTCCTGCAGATGTTGAGTGTTGTAACGCCCCTGTCCTCCTGCAGTTGTTGAGTGTTGTAACGCCCCTGTCCTCCTGCAGATGTTGAGTGTTGTAACGCCCCTGTCCTCCTGCAGATGTTGAGTGTTGTAACGCCCTTGTCCTCCTGCAGATGTTGAGTGTTGTAACGCTCCTGTCCTCCTGCAGATGTTGAGTGTTGTAACGCCCCTGTCCTCCTGCAGATGTTGAGTGTTGTAACGCCCCTGTCCTCCTGCAGATGTTGAGTGTTGTAACGCCCTTGTCCTCCTGCAGATGTTGAGTGTTGTAACGCTCCTGTCCTCCTGCAGATGTTGAGTGTTGTAACACCCCTGTCCTCCTGCAGATGTTGAGTGTTGTAACGCCCCTGTCCTCCTGCAGATGTTGAGTGTTGTAACGCCCCTGTCCTCCTGCAGATGTTGAGTGTTGTAACGCCCTTGTCCTCCTGCAGATGTTGAGTGTTGTAACGCTCCTGTCCTCCTGCAGATGTTGAGTGTTGTAACGCCCCTGTCCTCCTGCAGATGTTGAGTGTTGTAACGCCCCTGTCCTCCTGCAGATGTTGAGTGTTGTAACGCTCCTGTCCTCCTGCAGTTGTTGAGTGTTGTAACTCCCCTGTCCTCCTGCAGATGTTGAGTGTTGTAACGCCCCTGTCCTCCTGCAGTTGTTGAGTGTTGTAACGCCCCTGTCCTCCTGCAGATGTTGAGTGTTGTAACGCCCCTGTCCTCCTGCAGATGTTGAGTGTTGTAACGCCCTTGTCCTCCTGCAGATGTTGAGTGTTGTAACGCCCCTGTCCTCCTGCAGATGTTGAGTGTTGTAACGCCCCTGTCCTCCTGCAGATGTTGAGTGTTGTAACGCCCCTGTCCTCCTGCAGATGTTGAGTGTTGTAACGCCCCTGTCCTCCTGCAGTTGTTGAGTGTTGTAACACCCCTGTCCTCCTGCAGATGTTGAGTGTTGTAACGCCCCTGTCCTCCTGCAGATGTTGAGTGTTGTAACGCCCCTGTCCTCCTGCAGATGTTGAGTGTTGTAACGCCCCTGTCCTCCTGCAGATGTTGAGTGTTGTAACGCCCCTGTCCTCCTGCAGATGTTGAGTGTTGTAACGCTCCTGTCCTCCTGCAGATGTTGAGTGTTGTAACGCTCCTGTCCTCCTGCAGATGTTGAGTGTTGTAACGCCCCTGTCCTCCTGCAGATGTTGAGTGTTGTAACGCCCCTGTCCTCCTGCAGATGTTGAGTGTTGTAACGCCCCTGTCCTCCTGCAGTTGTTGAGTGTTGTAACACCCCTGTCCTCCTGCAGATGTTGAGTGTTGTAACGCCCCTGTCCTCCTGCAGATGTTGAGTGTTGTAACGCCCCTGTCCTCCTGCAGATGTTGAGTGTTGTAACGCCCCTGTCCTCCTGCAGATGTTGAGTGTTGTAACGCCCCTGTCCTCCTGCAGATGTTGAGTGTTGTAACGCTCCTGTCCTCCTGCAGATGTTGAGTGTTGTAACGCCCCTGTCCTCCTGCAGATGTTGAGTGTTGTAACGCCCCTGTCCTCCTGCATATGTTGAGTGTTGTAACGCCCCTGTCCTCCTGCAGATGTTGAGTGTTGTAACGCCCCTGTCCTCCTGCAGATGTTGAGTGTTGTAACGCCCCTGTCCTCCTGCATATGTTGAGTGTTGTAACGCCCCTGTCCTCCTGCATATGTTGAGTGTTGTAACGCTCCTGTCCTCCTGCAGATGTTGAGTGTTGTAACGCCCCTGTCCTCCTGCAGATGTTGAGTGTTGTAACGCCCCTGTCCTCCTGCAGATGTTGAGTGTTGTAACGCCCCTGTCCCCCTGCAGATGTTGAGTGTTGTAACGCCCCTGTCCTCCTGCATATGTTGAGTGTTGTAACGCTCCTGTCCTCCTGCAGATGTTGAGTGTTGTAACGCCCCTGTCCTCCTGCAGATGTTGAGTGTTGTAACGCTCCTGTCCTCCTGCAGATGTTGTTGAGTGTTGTAACGCCCCTGTCCTCCTGCAGATGTTGTTGAGTGTTGTAACGCCCCTGTCCTCCTGCAGATGTTGAGTGTTGTAACGCCCCTGTCCTCCTGCAGATGTTGAGTGTTGTAACGCCCCTGTCCTCCTGCAGATGTTGTTGAGTGTTGTAACGCCCCTGTCCTCCTGCAGTTGTTGAGTGTTGTAACGCTCCTGTCCTCCTGCAGATGTTGTTGAGTATTGTAACGCTCCTGTCCTCCTGCAGATGTTGAGTGTTGTAACGCCCCTGTCCTCCTGCAGATGTTGTTGAGTATTGTAACGCCCCTGTCCTCCTGCAGATGTTGAGTGTTGTAATGCCCCTGTCCTCCTGCAGATGTTGAGTGTTGTAACGCCCCTGTCCTCCTGCAGATGTTGAGTGTTGTAACGCCCTTGTCCTCCTGCAGATGTTGAGTGTTGTAACGCCCCTGTCCTCCTGCAGTTGTTGAGTGTTGTAACGCTCCTGTCCTCCTGCAGATGTTGTTGAGTATTGTAACGCTCCTGTCCTCCTGCAGATGTTGAGTGTTGTAACGCCCTTGTCCTCCTACAGTTGTTGAGTGTTGTAACGCCCTTGTCCTCCTACAGTTGTTGAGTGTTGTAACGCTCCTGTCCTCCTGCAGATGTTGTTGAGTGTTGTAACGCCCCTGTCCTCCTGCAGATGTTGAGTGTTGTAACGCTCCTGTCCTCCTGCAGATGTTGTTGAGTGTTGTAACGCCCCTGTCCTCCTGCAGATGTTGAGTGTTGTAACGCTCCTGTCCTCCTGCAGATGTTGAGTGTTGTAACGCCCCTGTCCTCCTGCAGATGTTGAGTGTTGTAACGCTCCTGTCCTTCTGCAGATGTTGTTGAGTGTTGTAACGCTCCTGTCCTCCTGCAGATTTGAGTGTTGTAACACCCCTGTCCTCCTGCAGATGTTGAGTGTTGTAACGCTCCTGTCCTCCTGCAGATGTTGAGTGTTGTAACGCCCCTGTCCTCCTGCAGATGTTGAGTGTTGTAACGCTCCTGTCCTTCTGCAGATGTTGTTGAGTGTTGTAACGCTCCTGTCCTCCTGCAGATGTTGAGTGTTGTAACGCCCCTGTCCTCCTGCAGATGTTGTTGAGTGTTGTAACGCCCCTGTCCTCCTGCAGATGTTGAGTGTTGTAACGCCCCTGTCCTCCTGCAGATGTTGAGTGTTGTAACGCTCCTGTCCTTCTGCAGATGTTGTTGAGTGTTGTAACGCTCCTGTCCTCCTGCAGATGTTGAGTGTTGTAACGCCCCTGTCCTCCTGCAGATGTTGTTGAGTGTTGTAACGCCCCTGTCCTCCTGCAGATGTTGAGTGTTGTAACGCCCCTGTCCTCCTGCAGATGTTGAGTGTTGTAACGCCCCTGTCCTCCTGCAGATGTTGAGTGTTGTAACGCCCCTGTCCTCCTGCAGATGTTGAGTGTTGTAACGCCCCTGTCCTCCTGCAGATGTTGTTGAGTGTTGTAACGCTCCTGTCCTCCTGCAGATGTTGAGTGTTGTAACGCCCCTGTCCTCCTGCAGATGTTGAGTGTTGTAACGCTCCTGTCCTCCTGCAGATGTTGTTGAGTGTTGTAACGCTCCTGTCCTCCTGCAGATGTTGAGTGTTGTAATGCTGCTGTCCTCCTGCAGATGTTGAGTGTTGTAACGCCCCTGTGCTCCTGCAGATGTTGAGTGTTGTAACGCTCCTTTCTTCCTGCAGATGTTTTGAGTGTTGTAACGCCCCTGTCCTCCTGCAGATGTTGTTGAGTGTTGTAACGCCCCTGTCCTCCTGCAGATGATGAGTGTTGTAATGCCCCTGTCCTCCTGCAAATGTTGAGTGTTGTAACGCCCCTTTCTTCCTTCAGATGTTTTGAGTGTTATAACGCCCCTGTCCTCCTGCAGATGACGAGCTTCGGCCTGTTCCAGCGGCTCGAGCTGTTAGCGGTCAGCGGTCCCACATGGGATCAGACGCCTGTGTTCCAGTGGAGCCGCTCGCCGTACGGAGACCTCCCGCACATGGGTCATCCGGACCGCTGGGACTTCAGCCCCGTCCACGTCACGTGGTCCACATGATCCTACAGCCCATGATGATCAATGTGATGACTGTAACCTCAGGATGAAATCAGCCTCAGTGATTTGATTATAAAAAAACTGATATTTTTACTAAGAGAAGTGTAATGCATTCTGAAAGAGATCCTCTGAAATGTTCTGTCTTTGAATTTATAATAAATCAAGACGTGATTGTTCTGTTGCCTCATGCAGTCTCAGACGTGTTTTCTTGAATTCTTGACCTTGATTCATGAACTTTGGGGTGCTTAGATTTCACCGTTTGTATTAAGATTTCCATTACACAAGAGTAGATGTTAAAACTTCATGCTGATTTGTACTCGGCTTTCGCCAAGATAAGCAACACTAAGACGTAGCTAACAGTAAACTATGCTTCACCCATTTACGCTTCTTTCCATATGGTGGTGTGACTCCCCTTCTGTCCGGCGTTAACGACTGCAGTGTACTTGGCGCGTCAGCACACACGACGGCTGCAACTACAGTGTGGTCTCCCTAGTGGACCAGCACGACAACCGTCTGGATTGAGCCAAGTAGGGGACATCTCTAGGGTCTTCAAGTGGGCACATCAAAAGTATACATCAGAAGCCAAGTTACATGATAAGCACTAGACTGAAAATATACAAATACATGTGTTCATAGGCATATATTTGGTGTGGGGAGGAGTTTTAAAAAGCAAACCTTCAAAAACTAATATAACCTTCTAAACTTGCAATATATCCAGTCTTTGTTGAAACAGCTTTTTTTCATCAGACAAACAGATAACAGGTGTGTTTGAGCTGAGCAGATGATTGGCCTTATTCACCGATGACACCGATCACGTGTTTCCCGTTTATTCTGATACAGCTCAGCTGATGCTCACAAATTTGTTTTTATAACAGTAAAATCTCTTTTCATGTAACCTCAATGCTATATTGTGTCGTGTTTATCAAAATAAAACTAAATAAAAAATATATACACTCACCTAAAGGATTATTAGGAACACCTGTTTAATTTCTCATTAATGCAATTATCTAATCAACCAATCACATGTCAGTTGCTTCAATGCATTTAGGGGTGTGGTCCTGTGGTCAAGACAATCTCCTGAACTCCAAACTGAATGTCAGAATGGGAAAGAAAGGTGATTTAAGCAATTTTGAGCGTGGCATGGTTGTTGGTGCCAGACGGGCCGGTCTGAGTATTTCACAATCTGCTCAGTTACTGGGATTTTCACGCACAACCATTTCTAGGGTTTACAAAGAATGGTGTGAAAAGGGAAAAACATCCAGTATGCGGCAGTCCTGTGGACGAAAATGCCTTGTTGATGCTAGAGGTCAGAGGAGAATGGCCAGACTGATTCAAGCTGATAGAAGAGCAACTTTGACTGAAATAACCACTCGTTACAACCGAGGTATGCAGCAAAGCATTTGTGAAGCCACAACACGCACAACCTTGAGGCGGATGGGCTACAACAGCAGAAGACCCCACCGGGTACCACTCATCTCCACTACAAATAGGAAAAAGAGGCTACAATTTGCAAGAGCTCACCAAAATTGGACAGTTGAAGACTGGAAAAATGTTGCCTGGTCTGATGAGTCTCGATTTCTGTTGAGACATTCAGATGGTAGAGTCAGAATTTGGCGTAAACAGAATGAGAACATGGATCCATCATGCCTTGTTACCACTGTGCAGGCTGGTGGTGGTGGTGTAATGGTGTGGGGGATGTTTTCTTGGCACACTTTAGGCCCCTTAGTGCCAATTGGGCATCGTTTAAATGCCACGGCCTACCTGAGCATTGTTTCTGACCATGTCCATCCCTTTATGGCCACCATGTACCCATGCTCTGATGGCTACTTCCAGCAGGATAATGCACCATGTCACAAAGCTCGAATCATTTCAAATTGGTTTCTTGAACATGACAATGAGTTCACTGTACTAAAATGGCCCCCACAGTCACTAGATCTCAACCCAATAGAGCATCTTTGGGATGTGGTGGAACGGGAGCCTCATGCCCTGGATGTGCATCCCACAAATCTGCATCAACTGCAAGATGCTATCCTATCAATATGGGCCAACATTTCTAAAGAATGCTTTCAGCACCTTGTTGAATCAATGCCACGTAGAATTAAAGGTGGGGTATGTGATTCTCTTTTTTGTACATTTTTTCAAAATAACTTGAAATCCTATTCCTAACCCACTTACAGCCACTGAGTTAGAAGCACTGAAATGAAAATTAAGCAATTTAATCATCTCTGGAACGGGCAGGACTCGAAAAACTCCAGCCAATCATTTCCAAGACCACCAGAATCATTGGACAGTAAGTCCGTTAATCAAACGGTTGTACCACACCCCCCTCCCCCCAGCGCGCGTGACCCCCGTCGTGCGCATACTCAAAGTTTGTGACGCATCCGCATCTTGTCAGTAAAGCCGGTTCCATGATTAGTAGTAAATCGTCATTACAATCTCTCGCGCATCTGAGTTTTCGCTCGTGCATGATTGCGCGTCCATGTTCTTCGAATGGGTGGAGTCAGAGCCGGCGTTGGAGGAAAGAAGGTAGGACCATTTGAATTGTATATTTTCAAAACCTGCTGGTCGTTTTCCAAATCACATACCCCACCTTTAAGGCAGTTCTGAAGGCGAAACGGGGTCAGACATAGTATTAGTATGGTGTTCCTAATAATTCTTTAGGTGAGTGTAGACCCACTTTATTAGTATTTAAGTAGTTTAGGATTGTGTTGAACTTTATATTTAATTCACATTTATTTGTATAGTGCTTTTCACAATACACGTTTCAATGCAGCTTTACAGAAAATGCATGAGTCCACATTACAATTTAGAGTGATCTGATATCAGAGGAAACTGTCTAAGTTATTTCAGAAATGTACATATACAAAATCACAGGTAGCTAGAAATGTATTAATTTAAACAATGTAATAATTTTCGGCAGAAACAATGATTTCATTAATCATTTGTTAACAAACAAGTTTCATTACTTTATGGCAGAAAATTGGCTCTGTATTACCCAGTACATAAAGGTCTGAATGAAAAGTGTTTTTGTTGCTTCATAAAAGCGACTGTATTTGACATTGCATCTCTTCCGCTTCATCAGTGATAAACCCTGCACACGCTGACGGACTAACATGGGGCAGCAGTGAATAATCCAGTTAAAACAGGAACAAAGAGACGAAACGACTAAAATCTGAGATAATGGAGATTTGAAGAGCATCACCGTGACACAGTCATCAGGATAGACTAAAGTCACTCCAATTTATTACTGTAAAACAATTAATTTTGTGTCTTGATCACAATGTTGATGATGTTAAAAAAAGACTTGCATAAAGATTCACAGAATGCTTTACACTACCAATAAAGAGGTTTTCCAGATAAACGCATGGTAAAACAGGAGGATATCAGACATAGGCGTCCACACTGTGAAACCCTTTAGCAGGCCTGCTGGGCTTGGGCTCGGGCTCGGGCTTCGGCTTCGGCTTGGCTCTGTTCGGGACGGGCGATGGCGGATGAGTGTACAGCGACTTCTGCTTCGCCTCAGAGGAACGACTCTGATATGACTTCTCTTGGGTCTTGGAGCTGAAGGCACAAATATTAAATCATGATTATGTTCAGTAGCAGGACATCTTTGTAGAAAATTCATAAAAACGTTGGTTTATTTCAGTGGTTCACTTCAGACATTCTACTAAGCATAAGTAACATTGTACCTACATGTCAACTACCTCTCATTAGAGTATTAGTACTGTTAGGTTAGGGTTCGGGTTAGTAGAATAAGGCGACATGTAGTTGCAAAGTTACTTACAGTCAGGAGAATGTCTAAAGTGGACCATTGAAATAAAGCAGGGGAAGCACTTCGGAAATAAAACAGACTCCCGGTCCCTCAATTTATGAAAACTTACATTTTTACACAAGCACACTTTCTTGATTACACACTAGTTGCCTTTCGCATGGATGTTGAGTAACACTTAATTTTAGTGTCCTTGTAGCATGTACTTACTCTAGTAATAACATTAAATTATGCATTATTACATGCAACTACCCTAAACCAAACCTGGTAGCACAGTATATATACCCGTCCTTCAGATGAGACGTTGAACGAGGTCCTGACTCTCTGTGGTCATTAAAAATCCCAGGATGTCCTTCGGAAAAAGAGTAGGGGTGTAACCCCAGTGTCCTGGTTAAATTTTCCCAGTGGCCTCTGTCCATCATGGTCTCCTAATCATCCATATACACTGATTGGCTTCATCTCTCCGTCTCCTCTCCACCAGTAAGCTGGTGTGTGTGTGTCTGGCACAATATGGATGCCGTCGCTTCATCCAGGTGGTGCTGCACATTGGTTGTGGTTGAGGAGATTGAGGAGATTCCCCCCTCTATGTAAAGAGCTTTGAGTACCTAGAAAAGCGCTATATAAATGTAACGAATTATTATTATTATATTTCACAGTCCTCTTCTCTATGTACAGACTATGTACTTATAACTGGGTAATAATGAGGTGTTGCATCCACCAGCTGGATGTTCTCCACCAGAGGGCACTCCTCCTGACTCCATTGCTTTCCTTTCATGGACTTCAATTCCCATAACCTGGACTCATTATGCCTAATTACTTTCTGTTTCTCATTACCCTTGTTGACTCTGCCTATATAAGCCCTGTGCTTTCAGTCATTCTTGGCGAAGTCTTGTTTGTGTCACACTGCAATTCTGAGCGCGCTCTCTTTGGCTTCCCGTGTTAATGCTTTGGATCATCTGCCTGGTTTCCTGGATTTCCCTGTTTGCCTGTCCTGGACTCTGTCATTGTTTGTATTTGACCCACTGCCTGTTACATGGATTAGTGATGGGAAACTTTAGTGAAGGCTTTCATCAAATTGTGCCGAAAAACGGTTCATCAAAGCTTTTAACACAATGCGCATTAGCGACATCTGGTGGTCAGACTTGTTTTCTCCACAATATCTTACAAATCACTGCGGAGCGGAAAGGCATGTGACCAAATAAAGCTAAGGAAGTTCATGACATACAAGAATGGTCTTGTTTGTTTGTGTTCACTTCATCTCTCTTCATAACCACACCTCTGCCACAGCCACAGTCACCCAAGGCGTTCCCCAAGGCTTCGTACTCGGCCCCCCTCCTCTTCATCATCTACATTCTCACCCTTGGCCACTTAAACCTGAACTTCCACTGTTATGCCGATGACACCCAGATCTACCTCAGCACCAAATCCCCCACGATCTTTCCCTCTCCCACATCAACTCTTGTCTGTCAGCTATTAAAACCTGGATGCAACACAACTTCCTCAAACTCAACAGCAATAAAACATATTTCCTGGGAGTTCCAGGCTCTAGAACTCCCTCCCCCATGAGATCCGCATCTCTGAGTCCCTCACCATCTTCCAGTCCCGCCTCAAGTCCCATCTCTTCACCTCTGCCTATTCGTAGCCCCACGCCCCTTCCATTTTTATCTGTGCCTGAATCTTTATATTTACCTGCCCTGTAAAGCGACTTTGAGTTTGAGAAAAGTGTTATATTAGTTAAAAAATATTTTGAGTGTTTTTTTTTACAATTTGTTATAGGGAAATGTAGTGTATATAGTGCAGGGTTTCTCAAACTTGGTCCTGGAGGGCCACTGTCCTGCAGAGTTTAGCTCCAACCCTGATCAAACACACCTACCAGTGTGTTTCTAGTGATCCTGAAGACCTTGATTAGCTTGCTCAGGTGTGTTTGATCAGGGTTGGAGCTAAACTCTGCAGGACAGTGGCCCTCCAGGACCGAGTTTGAGAAACCCTGATATAGTGTATAGTGAATTTAAATAAATAATGCCGCCTCAATAATTTTTTTCCCTTTTATGCATCAGGTGGGGTCGTGATCTCGCGACGCGGCAATTTTTTAAAATCAGCTGTCCCGACCTTCCGATACTGCATGAGGGTCGAAGCCTCAAACGTCATCAATCACGTGGTGTTGTCATTTCGATACAAGCATCTGAACAATGTGTGATACAATAGTGCTTTAAAAACTGCATCGGAGCCCCATATCAACCGTCCCATCACTAACATGGATTATGATTTTGGATTGCCCCAATAGAACTGCATTTGGATCTTCACCCAAGTCTCAGAGCAGTTACGTGACACTAGGTAAACCTGATCTTACCCATGTAGTTTTCTTAATATTACCCAGTACTTTCTTAGGTAAGCACTCTGTAAGACTGTAAAGGCTAATAACCCTGTAGTAAGCACATGCTAATTAATATTACTCAGTATTACACTGTAACAAGAACACCTTGAAATAAAGTGTATCTCCATGTTGTATTGAAGGGGGAATCTCAAGGCACTTGGTTGTAAAATAGGCTTCGTTTTCTCAAAGCACAGTATCACTCCTGTCCTCCTGCGATTCACTCAGAGTTACGGGTTATTGTCATCAGATTGATACCTGGACTGGCAGGCCTGGTTCCCTGCGGTGACGCTGTACACGAGTCCTCCGGCCAGCAGGAGCGCCGATCCGCCCCATCCCACAAACAGCGCCACTCCCAGCTCAAACCTGTCGCCACAAGAGACACCGTTACAACTCGGATCCGCATCAACTGCACATTTCATTTCTGTACTGAAATATTCACTTTTTGGCCTTGTAGTTGGGATCCATGAACTCCGCAATCACCTTGTGGCCGTACCAGCTGTAAGCCAACATGCCGCAGAGACCTGAAGCAGAGACACAAGAGTTCAGAGGAGCCGGAGCATGCTGGACCGGCTGGACAAGCGCTGGCTTTACCTGACAACAAGTAGTTGATCCCTGCAGCGAAGGTTATTCTTGCATTCACAGTTTCAGAGCCTCCGAGTTTTGTGCACTTCATCCCCACCAAAGCCAGAGCGGATCCGAAGAATCCCAGAGCTATGGATGTGATGACGAGAGATCGGCACAGATGAATGTGTGCTGTTGAAAGATGGACACAACAATAGTCACATTTATTTATTTATTTAGTGTTTTTCACAATGCAGTAATATTGTATTATGTGATTAATATTTTGCAAACCCATTCTAAAAGATTTATGGGTGCACATAATTATTGTATTAATAATCTTGAATCAGAATAAGTTCCTCTTGCAGCATCTCTTCTCTTCTCTGATGATGAGGGCGGGGCTTTAACCTGTCACTCACATGCAATCAGCCAATAGCAAACCACAACCATCCAATCAGCCAATCAATTCCCCATGGATAAAATCAAGTATTATACAGTCAAACCAAAATTTATTCAGACAGCTTCAACATTTCTCACATTATCACAGTTTATTCGGTATAGTTTAGAAAATGGTAGTAAATATGAGCAGAACTCAGAGTTCCCAGATCAGTGGATATTTCACTGGTTTTGTCCGTCCTTCTGTTTCTCACACATGAATTATGTTGAATATCTGTCAGCTGTTAAATTTAACTACACAATTAGATAATACCAGTTTAGCTCAACCAGTGACCAAGCAATGCTTCATGTTGTTCAGTGTGTGTGTAAAAAGAGCATTAGCAGTTACAGAAAACACACTTCAGCAAAACATGATCAGCTCAAAGTGGAGGAATCATTATTGGTCCCGAATTGTTAAAAATGTTACTGGTAGTCTCTGTATGAAGAGGTTTTGGGTATAATCACAGTTTACTTTATTTTGCTCTCCTCACTTACATAAATGAACTACCTGAACCACTAATAATACCACTAACACCACTAAACTTGAATCATTTTTGGTTTGACTGCATGTATATAAAAAGGATGAAATTCAACAACTTTATCTTATTTCCTGTAGCCAAAACAATGGTTTATTATTTTTGTATCATTATAGCCACATATAATGCAACAGCATGTCTCTCTACTCTTGATTGTCATGAAACGTCAGTGTCAGTTCACTGTCTATCAGTCCCTACTCACTAACAGAACACACGTTCAGGAGCTGTACAGACATTACTGACTGAATGAAGAAGCTCTCGGAGAACACTTACTCTGCAGAGCCAGCAGCGAGGGGAACTCCTTGCAGTCGGACACACCGGTGGAGTCGGAGAGACAGTCTTTCCAGAGGTTGGAGAAATAGTGGGAAGATGTGAGGACTAAACTGGCCACCTCAGAGTAAGTCCAGTACTCCGTGGGCATAGTGGAGCAGATCAAGATCCAGCCGCAGACGCACGCTACGAAGCAGCCTATTTCAGTGTACATCAGCAGCGTTCTGTAGTGCATGCTGGGATTGTCTGATGCAGATAGAGAAGATAATATAGATGATCTTTTAAAGTCCGCTGAAAGACAAACGCAGCTTCCGTAAGGTGTACTGAAGGGATCTGGGGCTTTCACTGGTCTGAGGGCGAGGACGCTGCTTGTTTGTGGTGTCATCAATGCCACTCGCACACTGTGTTTATTATATACAGACACCCGGATTACATGCTTGTGTATTACAAATGTCACCTCGTGGATTCCAAAAGGGTGTTTACGCAATGATGTCATAGACCAGGGGTTTCAATGAAAGTTCCAAGAGGTCCGTCACTATATTTCCTTCCCAGTGGAGGTCCGGACAATACTTTTTTGGAAAAGTGATACATTTCCATCAAGACAGCTGTAGTACTTTGTAAATGAAAAAAAAAAAATCCTAAACAGTCAAAATGGTCATCAAAGATGAGAATATTGGGCCTAAACACTGCCAAAACAATGATGTCTAGGAATTTTTTTTACCAAAATGTACTAAAAAGAGTAAATATTTCTCTCAACTAGCGACTGATGCTAGAGTCTTTAGCCTCCTCCGCCTCCCACGTCGGAGACACAGTTTGATTTGGAGCGATTACACAAGTAAAGGAATGAATAAAGTCATTACTGCTGTGCAGTTTGGAAACGTCGGAAGTTGAAGCTTTATTTCTCGTTAATTTACAGCCGGTTCAGAGAGTAAGCATGTTTTATAAGTGTTTTAAGTTTCACATCAATCTACACTCCACATCATAATAACAATAAAAAACCTCAAGCCTATCTTGATTTGAGCAGCTCAACAATCTGTGTACATGAACAAGTGTTACTGACAGCAGTGTATAACAACATCTTTGTTCATTTGACTATTTACTCAACGAGGTTCGGAGAGGACGCTGGCGCGCGTAGGCTGCCGCTTCTCTCGCCTCATTTAGTTTTGTTTAACATTTTAAATTTGAACTCTTTTGAGTCTTACCTGAAGGTATCTGTCATGGAAATCTACACTATCCGGAGGTTGTCTCTCAGAAGTTTGCGGCGAATGTATACCTTAGCACTATGCAAATTGCACACTTCAACACAAGGTCAATAAACAATAAAACGGCACTCATCTCTGATACTATACTCGACAGTAAAATTTACATTCTTAATCTTAGTGAAACATGGCATCTGAATATGTGTGCCCCATCTGGATATAAATTTATTGACCTGCTCGAGCTTCGGGTAAAGATGGTGGCTTGGCTGTTATATTTGGATCTAACATATCTATTAATGTTATTGATGCTCCAAGTGTTTCATCATTCGAATGTCTGGTTTTTAAAATCAGTGGTGTTTCACCTGTTCTTGTGCTGCTCATTTACCGTCCACAAAACCAAATCCTTTATTTTTCTGAGTTTACTGAGTTGTTGACACTTCTCAGTCCACTCTGTCCTGCTATGGTCTTGACTGGTAATATACATTTTCATGTTGATAATCCAACTTGTGTTGCTGTCTCCTATTTGGACATTTTGGATGGTTTTGATTTTACACATCATGTTACTTTTCCAACCCATAGGTTGGGCTATATATTGGATGTGGTTTGTTCTGCTGGAGTTGGTATTGAATCTCTGGATAGTATTGACATGAGCATAAGTGACATAGATTTATTACTTTTGAAATGAATGTTAACGATCCCTGTCTGAACGTATCATTACACTCAACAACCGTCTGTTTACCATTCTGCTATGAATACTGCTCATAAGAATTATTATTCAAGCATCATTGGAAATGCTGCAACAAATTCCATGTCTTTGTTTTTCTACGTTGCTTTGCTTGCCGTAAATGCATTGAATCCATGATAAATCCTAAGCACTAACTCAGTTATAATTAAATGCACTGGGTGGCGCTGTGGAGCGTGTTAACAAGTTGTTTGTATTTGATCACATAATGTTGTCGTCTGCCTCGCAAAGTTTGGAATTACATGAAAATGATCTTACTAAATGGAATTACTTTTGATCAAATGAATTAATGAATCTGAGTTATAATATCATCACCACAATGAGAAATCACATGAAATCCAAACAGCAGTGGACTGAGCTGTCCATCACTGCATCACGACTGCAGGGAAACTCAGCTGGACCCCGCGTGAGCCGGGAAGATGATAACTTATCTGATAGCTAAATTATTTTGAGACATATACTTCCTTTAAGTTTCGTTGAGGGAGACGGGTTTAAAAACAGAAAAAGGGTCTTTGCTGTTAGAAACTTCGCCTAGCACACCGTTATCTGTGTGTGTCTGCAACATCTGTCAGCGCAGCGCGTTTCTCACTCGAAGCATGTGGATTTTTTTGTTTTTCTTAACATAAACGTGAATATAAACATGATAATCATATGCTGACTCGAGTGCATGTATATGTTCTGCACGATAACTGCGCGGTCTGCTTTATTAGGCGTTTTTTTCTGTTGGCGCTGCTTGAGCTTAAATGCTTTTGTTCTTTATATTTTTTGTTTACACACACTGTTCAATGTTTTCAACTAAAAGAAAACTTTAACATATATTGTATGCTTGTTGTCTATATTGCCTAATCGTAAGCTTGCCCAGAAATGGTGACAAAAACTTTTTAAAAAATTTACTTAAAAAACATTAAACGTCATTTAAATAAACGAATATTTGATTTTTATGAGCTTCGAATGCAATATTTTTGAAAAATGCCCGATGTATCAAATAAATACCTAGGGTTGTGTTTGTTCTCTTCTAAGAAAGCCGATAAGGTCTTTCTGTATGCAATAACACTTTCCTTCCATGAAACATGAAAAACCTCTAGTTTTGTTTTCTTCCAGCTATGGATTTTTTAGGCTGCCTTCTTGAGCGCCCGAGTGTAATAACATAAACTAATAGTTGATCAATGACTGAAACCAAATGAAAGACTTTTTACAAAGTGAACCCAACATGCAGCTGCTTAGACTTTATTGCTGGTTGTCGTGTCAAAGAGCTCTTTTGAGGTTTCACACAAACGTGTCTCTGGCATGTATTTTGTCCCCTGTGGCGCGTGAGACGCTGGAGCCGCGAGAGCCGCTGGACGGTCCCGATGGAGCGCGGTACGCTGGAGCGTAGAGAGATTTACTAGCCGTCCGCTGGCCGTACGACGGAGAGGCTTCTGCTCTCGCTGCAAACGCACTCAACATCCTGTAAGAGAGAACGCTACATCAATCTTCACATTTGCTATAAAAATATTCTGTAACAACAAATTTCATTTGTTAACATTAGTTATTACAAACTACATCCAGTTAACATGAACTAAGAATAAAAAATGCTACCATAGTATTTATTAATCTCAACATTCGCTAATACATTTTTAAGATCAAATGTTGTATCTGTTAATATTAATGCACTCTGAACTAACATTTTTATTGAATAACATTAACAAAGGTTAGTAAATGCTGTATGGAGATATTGTTTATTGTTAGTTCTTGCTACAGTGAATATAAAAAAGTAACATCACATTAAAACAGCTGTTTTTCAACTGTTTTAAAAGAAATTAAACAAATATTAATTTAAATCTTTTGCAGCTTTAATGTAAAAAATACAATCTATGCAACCAACGCCACTGAAAACCAAAACTTTTGTGGCTTGGAATAACTAACTGCATAAGTGTTCACCCCCCCCCCTGAACTAATACTTAGTTGAAGCTTCTTTTAATTTTAAAGGTGCACTATGCAGGACTTCCGTTTTTGTCAAACAGCGCCCCCTAGAGTCGTTGTGGAGTACTTGTACTGTCGTGAATAGCACTCACGCAGAGATGGCTCTGCACTCACGGCCGGATCCCCTCCCCCTGTACACCGGTACCTGTTCAGTAGGATGGACGCTGTAACGAGTGGAAATAGGGTATGGCCCCTTTAAGAGCTGTGCGCCCTGTTTAACTGTCGGCAGTCTGTATTGTATGTGCGCCTCGAACACCACATGTATACGGCGCCGGGTTATTTCAGTTTGATGCTTATTTTATCAGAATTTTATCAGATCTTTTTTGCCGTAAAGCAATTCGTTACATCACGACTCGAGACCTGATATCACGCGACACTTCCTGATGCTGCGAAAAGAGTAATATAACCATTCCAATGACTCCGAAGCTGATCGGTTGAGGTAAAAAACCTGCATAGTTCACCTTTAACTTTAGAATACAATATTACGAAATATTCTTAATTAGTTTAGAAATTTTTAACTGAAACATATATTTACCTTGTTGGAATGACTGTCACAGCATATAAAATAGATCCAAGAATTATTAAGAAATTCCCAGCCAATCCGAGGAATATCGGAGTTCCAATGCCATACCTACAGCACAGAGATATAATACACATGAGTGATAATGCTAGTAAACAAAATATCTGCCTATTTTGTACATCCCTGACATATCATAATCAACACTGAATTATTTTTTTAATTACACATCTGTGTGTGTGAACACGTGTTACTGACAGCAGTGTATTCATACAGTATCAGCATCTGTGTGTGTGTGTGTGAATCTGTGTTACTGACAGCAGTGTATTCATACAGTATCAGCATCTGTGTGTGTGTGTGTGTGTGTGTGTGTGTGTGTGTGTGTGTGTGTGAATCTGTGTTACTGACAGCAGTGTATTCATACAGTATCAGCATCTGTGTGCTTCATCGCCTCCTGCTGTTAAAGTGTTAAAGTAGTTAGTGTCTTTAACTACTGTGTAGCCTACTTACATTTAACTGAATCATTTGATGCAATGCACTTGTTGTGTAAATACATGTTTTTACATTGCACTTATATTAGAAAAAATGCCTGCATGTAATTAAATCTATAATTACAGTGTTTTGCAATACGACATAAACACCATAAGTTCATTGTAACTGACAATATTTTTGACGCAAGTATGTAATTGTCACGATGCGGTAGAAACGAGGAGGAAGCAGGATCCACATGCAGCACACTTTATTCAATAAACTGGAAACAATACAAAGTCTCAGACCAGGAACAGGACTCAGAAGCAGTACAACCAACATCAACAGTAACAACACAAGAACTCACAAAGACTGGACTAAAACACAGGGCTGAAATACAAGGCCAAACAAGCTAAACAAGATAACAAGGGGGCGTGGCTAATCTAAAACACCTGGGGAGACTAATAAACATGACAGGGAACTGCTAAACATGAAAAGACAGGGGAACACAGACTGACATCACAACATAGCCCCCCCTCTATGGGCGGCTCCCGACGCCCATCAAAACCAGAAACACAGTTCGGGAGGGTGGTGGAGCGGAGGCGGTCCCGGGGGAGGGATGGAGGACCAGGTCCATGCAGGGAACGGGACCAGGGACTTGCAATGGCAGACCTGGGCCATGGAACGTGGGCGGACCTGGGCCATTGAACGGAAGAGGGCCTGGAGACTGAGTGAGGACTGGTGTCCAGGGGGAAGCAGGCTGCGCAGGCGACCAGGTCGGAGCAGGCAGTTCAGGAGACCGAGTTGGACTACGCAGTTCAGGGGGCCAGGGTGGAGGAGGTTGTGCAGGCGGCCATGGCGGAGAAGACCCCTCGAGTGGCCACGGCGGAAGAAGACCCTTCGGGCGGCCACGGCGGAGGAGACCCTTCTGGTGGCCGTGGGCCCGTGGGACCTATGCCCCCCCCCCCAAAAAAAATTCTTGGGGAGAGTGACAGAGTCAGGAAGAGGCTCTGGGACAGGCTCTGCTCAGGAGATACTGGTTCGATGGTGGCCATCTTGTCCGGAGACACTGTCTCGGCGCGCGGGACGTGAACGGTCTCTGGCTGGGCAGACGAGACGTGGAGCGCAGGCTCGGCAGGGCTGACGTGGACCTGTGAAGGCTCTGGGCTGGACAGGCTCTGGCTGGAAGGGCTCGGGAGCGATGGTTCTCTTGGCAGCACGAGCTGACATCAGCGGGGGATCAGCCACGCTGGAAACAAGTCCTGGACGGCCATAGACCAATTCAATGGCTGGCTTGATGGTTGACGTGACGTGGAGAAACTCAGGCTCGGCTAGGCTGACATGAAGGAACTCAGGCTGGACAGGCGAGATGTGAACTGACTCAGGGGGTACTGTGAGCTTGCGGGGTGTTTCATCAGCCAAGCCCACAGTAAAAGCTGAACCGCTCAAGTAAAGGGCCAGGTCAATATATCCTTCTAGGGTCCAGCCGGTATAGTCATCAGGCATCAGCTGAGCGATATCCGCATCCAGCCCGCTCCAGATAAGAACAGATCCATGAGCTCGGTGTCATCTAATGATCCCAGATGACAGCTAGCCAAGAAGTCCTTCACATACCTCTTAATCGGCTGGCCATCTTGAAACATGGAGGAGAGAAATCTCCTTAGTACTTGGTTACTGACAGCTGCTGGATCCATCTTGCGGTGAGTTCTTCTGTCACGATGCGGTAGAAACGAGGAGGAAGCAGGATCCACATGCAGCACACTTTATTCAATAAACTGAAAACAATACAAAGACTCAGACCATGAACAGGACTCAGGAGCAGTACAACCAACATCAACCGTAACAACACAAGAACTCACAAAGACTGGACTAAAACACAGGGCTGAAATACAAGGCCAAACAAGCTAAACAAGATAACAAGGGGGCCGGGCTAATCTAAAACACCTGGGAAGACTAATAAACATGACAGGGAACTGCTAAACATGAAAAGACAGGGGAACACAGACTGACATCACAACAGTAATAGAGACACCTTATATAAAGTGACTTTAATTATTTTATGTAATTTTACTTCAATTAAACATTTGATCTCGGTTAGGTTTCTATGTTTCTGGTTCCTGTTTATTTTCTGTTTTTTAGTTGTCCTTGTTTCCTAGTCACTATTGTGTGTCCACTGCCCCATGTTAATTCATTTATATAGTTAGTGTATACTCCCTGTTCAGTCCAGTTCCTTGTCCTTATGTCTATCGGTAAGTATTTTAGCATGACGCTTTTCCTTTTGCTCCTGAGTGTTTCCTCAAATGTGCATTAGTTTTCTTTATTTTTTGTGTATATAAGTTTGCTGATCCTGCTGCAACCAACACAAGCGTGTGCTACTGCTCGATTAAACATCCCAGCTTGGATAATGTTACCGTATGACATTGCCTTTTATTGGAGTATCACGTACCTTATAATACTTCTGTCGACCGCGGGGGAAAAGGCCGTGCTGGCGACCCTGTTTGTGTATAAACAATACGCCGCGAGCGCCGACACACCTGTGAGGAGGAAACAAGAGATCTCAGTATGTGTACGGGTGAATGCTGGTCAAACACAACAATATCCGACTCTTTGTTTTTAAAATATGTTTCAAATGAGTACATTAGTTTCATTTCACAACAGTTCCTGGTTTCTCCCAAGGTTTTTTCTCCATTCCGTCACTGATGGAGATTTCCTCGCCACTGTTGCCTTGGCTTTCGGCTTGCTTAGTTGAGGACACTAAATATTCAACAATAATATTCATCTGCCTGCATTAACACTATTATATGAGAACTGAACTGAGCAGGACGATGACAATGGTTTCCCCAGAGTGGCTATATATTTACAAATGAACTAAATTAATAACTTTTTACAACAAAACTGAAACATAACTGAACTTACTTAAGCTGGACGGTGACGCTATTTTCTTCTGGAAAGAAACTTTGCTGCATTATGTTCCTGTTATCTATGTAAAGCTGCTTTGAAACACTGTATTGTAAAGAGTGCTATATAAATAAAGGAGACTTGACTAGTTCAGGAGGAAGGAACCACGCTGATTTATAACCAATGGAAGAATTCAGAGCTTTAGTGCCTCAGCTTACTAGTATTAAACCGGTATATGCAGAAATACAGATCAGATTCTGTGTGGCTGCATATAGTTTGAATGCATAAATATTGGATAAATGGTTTTACTCACCACCGACAAAATGAAAAGCAGCTCCGGAGAATAATATTTTATCCTTTTTTTCCGCACTTCCACCGATGTATGTGCAGTCCATGCCGATGAAGCAGAGCACAGCCGCGACGAAGCCCAGACTCATGCCGGCCATCAGCAGCCCTCGCACAGCCTGAACATACGCTAGTCAAGAGCACAACAGTCAATCACTCACTCTCTGCCCGCAACAGACCCTCCGCATCCCAGAGGACTTACGTGTGACGGCCCACAGCACATCGTAGTCTCTGCAGTTGGTGACGGAGGACGTGTCCGTCACACAGTCCCTCCACAGGTTTGACCAGTACCAAGATGACTTGATCATCCAGCTGCCGCCTTTGCCCCCTACGAAGAGCACTCTCCAGTAGTCCATGGCCAGCGTGCAGCTGACGAAGAGCCAGCCGAGTGTGGACAACAGGAACCCAAACACCTGGATCAGACTTTTCCTCATCGCTCGTCTTCTGAGCAGATGCTTATTCTCTCGCAAACATGGCCGATCCTTCAGCGGAGGAAAGCAGTTTGCGGTCTGACCTTTTAGAGAAAGTCCTGAAGGGACGGGTGTTGTGTTTGTACACACATCATGACGCTGGTTTACTATAAATATTGTGAGGAGTGTGTCTGGCAGAGAAGCAAGACGTAATCTGTGAGACGCTTGTAAATAACTGAAATGCACATTTCTTCCTGAAACATCATCTATCTGGTGGCACAATTAGTCAAATTCAGCAAATATGACCCAAAAACAGTCACAAGGGTAATTTTCTTGAAATTGACTTTAAAGCTTTAAATTGATGTGTGGTTTGTTAGGATTGGACAATATTTGCCCGAGATATGACTATTTGGAAATCTGGAATCTGAGGGTGCAAAAAATTTAAACATTGAGAAAATCTTAAGCATTTAAAGTTGTGTATTTATGTTCACGATCTTTCTGCATCCACTCACAAAAATATTTTATTAATATATTTACAGTAGAAAATTTACAAAATATCTTCATGGAACATGATCTTAACTTCTACTTAATATCCTACTGATTTTGGCATAAAAGAAAAATGTATAATTGTGACCCATACAGTGTTGGCTATTTCCACAGACACACCCGTGCGACTCGAGACTGGGTTTGTGGTCCAGGGTCACATATAGCAAATATATTCACACAGATATTATGCACAATTGTATCACCCCAAGAATATGCAACATTTATAACAACATTATATTGATTCTTTATTAAACATCAAAAACATTTTTCTTAAATCACATTAATTATTGAGGCTTGGCAAAACAGGCAATACAATCTCCAGACAATATTGAAACTCAAATCTCCTGAAACGTGATTCTGTCTGGATACTGATGCCAGAAATGAATAATCACCCGAACTGGTGGAGCACAACACAACTATCGACAGATGATCTCATGCAGTGCTGCGTAAACATTAACATAAACATCAACATGCTGCAGTAGATATGCTTTAGAGGCAATAATAACCCAATCTTGAATTAGAGCATCTGGTACACAGCATGTGCTGGCCATCCCAAGGCACTAAAAGAGCGACAGAACCCAATGAGATATTACGCCATGCTTCAGCACTGTGTGTTATACGTAAGCGTTCTTGTCGAACTGTTGTGAAGAGCTGATGCAGTCTGGCGGAGGTCTCCTGGCGTGAGACGCCTGACTCTGCGGAGACATTAGAGAGACTCCGCTTTTGACGAAAGCCTTTCTGTCCGACGGATACGGCGAACTGCTGCAACAGGGAAACAACATCGTCATCTGTTAATATCGCTCAGGGACCAGGGGCCTCATTTATAACCGGTGCGTCCCACAAAACAGGCCCTGAAAGAGCCGTACACCACTTCACACGCACAAGTTATGATTAATAAAAACACAGTTGACGGGAGAATGTGCGCACCTGCTCGCAAACTCTGAGTAATGCGTATGAACATTTGAGACGGAGCAGTTTGGCGACACCGATGGTGAAAACGTCTCGTTGCTAACGTAACCCCTGTCCCTGAGATGAGGGAACGTGTATTGCGTAAGGCTAGCTTACGCTATGGGAAAACTCCTTTTCTTGAGAATAATGAAGCCAAATTTTGAAAACGCAGTCAGCTGCACAGCAGACACAGATGAGTGACTAGCGCAGTCATTGGCTGTGCCACAGCAACTGCACAAACATATTGTGAGATGGCTCAGACAAGCAAACCAATCAGGTCACTTCGCGCCCTGGCACTTCAGAGCCCGCCAGAATGGGCGTGGCTTATATCTATATAAGACAAGCATAGTATTCATATATTCATTCTTTATTGTCCTCAATAGAGGAAATTTGTTTCCACAGTCTGTACCAGGAGCAACATTCACCACTCATAACATACACATATACACATTGTACACATAAATTAGGCTTTCTGTGAATTCAACGCCCTTATGGCTGAAATTACAAAGCTCCTCCCTAGCCGTCATTTTTTATGGAGTAGCTGTCTATATCTACGACCTGAGGGAAGAAGGGTGAAACATGAGTTCAGCGGGTGGCTCTGATTTTTTATAATGGTGTTTGCTCTGCGAATGATAGCAGTGTCAATGAGAGCCGGCAAATTGGGTGTGGGAAGGCCTATTATTTTTGAGGAAGTGTTAGTGATTTTAAGAAGCTTGTTTCTATCAGTGAGTGAAAGCATAGTGAAATAGCAGGTGGCACAGTACAGAAGAACGGGTTCAATGATACTACGGTACAAAAGTAGAAGAAAATGTGGTTTTACTGAGAGAGTCCTGAGTTTTCGTATGACAAACAGTCTCTGTTGGCAGCGCCTGTGAATGTCTATGGTTTGATGGCGAAAATTCAGTTTATTGTCCAGAATAATGCCAAGATACCTAAAGCTGTCAACAATGTCTACTGACTGGCCACTGATGGAAATATGGCAATGAGCAGTGGAGAATTTTTGACGTGTGTTTCCAAGATAAGTTCCTTTGTTTTAGTGGTATTGAGAAGAAGATGACTGTCTGTACACCATTGGGTGAAATGGGCAACAGATTGGGGATATGCTGTGACTCATTCCGTGCCAGTGAGGAGGGTGAGTATGGCTGTGTCATCTGAGTATTTGAAATACTTTGTGATGTCGTAAGGGCTACGGCAGTCGTCAGTTTATAGTGTGTATAGGAAAGGGCTGAGGACACACCCTTGAGGGGCTCCAGTGTTGACAGTAATGGTGGGGGATGTTATACTACCCACCCTTACTGCCTGTGGTCTGTCGCTGAGAAAATCATAAATCCAGTGAATGAGAAGAGGTGGCACGTTAAGTTGTTGAAGTTTCATTATCATGAGGTGGCGTTGTATCGTATTGAAGGCGGAGCTGAAGTCTATAAAAAGAATCCTGGCATAATGGCTCTGAGAATCCAGATGTTGGAGGAGAGTATGAAGGAGGCATGCAACAGCATCCTCTGTTCCTCTTTTGGCCTTATAGGCAAACTGGTAAGGATCCAGCTGTGGGCAGACAACCAGAAGGATAGTGTTTAAAACCAGTTTTTCTAGACATTTTGCAATTATTGAAGTAAGTGCTACTGGTCTGTAATGGTTCAATTCACAGGGGCGAGATCTTTTGGGTACAGGAATGATAGTGGCGGTTTTCCAGAGGGTTGGGACAGTTGCTGTCTGTAGTGACTCTTTGAAAAGTGAATGGAGAACAGGAGATAGCTCCAGGGCACAATTCTTGAGCAGCCTCCCCGTGATTCCATCTGGGCCAGGGGCCTTGCCAGTATGGCACCTCCTGAGCTACTGATGGACGTCTCCCACCGTTAAGGGGACAAGGTGTGGCTCTTCAGGAGTGGGTAGGCTCCTGAGCAGTCTCTCACATTCAGTGGTGCAATTTAGGGTGTCAAACCTGGCATCAGTAGATGTAGGAATGCTGGCATTCGAAGTGGTTCCAGCAAGGGTTTTCACCTTCTGAAAGGCCTGTCTGGTGTTCATGCTACTGAAATCTTTTTCTAATTTGTCCTTATTTGCAAGTTTTGCCTTTTTGATTTCATTTTTCACAGAGCGATTAATGTCTCTCAGCAAAAACCAATCTTTACAATTAAATGCTGGTTGTTTCTCCTTGAGTTTAAGTTTTATTTGGCTGGTCATCCATGGTCTCGAGTTGGGATATCTTTTCACAGTTTTGAATGGAATACTAGTTGCCATGCAAAACTTGATGTAATCCGTTATTATCTCCGTTTTTTTATCTAGGTCGCCATCAAAAATATTCCAGTCTGTACATGCAAATGACCCTTGGAGTTGTGCGGTTGCTTCCTCTGTCCACTGGGCGACGCTATATGTAGCTGGCTTTTCTCTCTTCAGCAGTTGTCTATATTGCGGGAGTAAGAAGACGATGTTGTGATCCGAGGAGCCTAGTGGCGGTATAAGCATTGTTTATGTTCCGGTAACACAGATCTAACACATTTTCTTTCCTAGTGGGGGGATCAACATACTGCTTAAAAGATGGAAGAACAGTGTCCAACTTGCAGCTATTAAAATCCCCCATAATAAACACCGGGGCCTCAGGGTATTTATTCAACATAGTATGAACATTCTGAGCTGCTAGCTCGGCTTCCGTTCTGCTTGGATAATGGTGAAGTTATCCAAACTAACCTCCTCATCTGGGATGGAGTCCTTCAGCCACGTCTCGGACAGCGCGATGATGCAGGCCTCACGAAAGGATTTTTCCCCCTGGCATCTGGCATGTAGGATGTCCATCTTGTTCTGGAGAGATTGTATATTAGCCATCACAACTGAGGGAAGAGGGGGGTTAAAGGGACGCCTCCGTAGCCTGGCGCGAACCCCTCCTCGCCTTCCTCGGCTTGCTTAGGATGTCATCTGGTATCACATCCATTGATATTGGGCAGTGAGTGGCAAAGTCTCGTAGAGAGAGGAGATCTTGACGGGAGTAAGTTATTTTGTTGCTGCTGTGCACATCCAGATGAAATGCTGCGCACCTGAGATCGCGGGTGATCAATAGAAAGATCGCAATGATCCCTAGCATTTTTCCGACATATATCGTGTTATCCATAGTGTTTATGGACTTACACAGTACAAAACAAAGCGAGAGGACAAACAAACAAAAGCGTCGACGCGGACCGGTGAGCTCACCGAGCATGCGCCAGAGTTCAGGGTACAGACTGTGTTGTCGCAGCAAAGCATGGCGGGTTACGCAATACTCGTTCCCTCATCTCAGGGAACCGAGGTTACGTTAGTAACCGAGATGTTCCCTTTCAAAAGGTCTCTCGTATTGCGTATGGCTAGCTTACACTATGGGAACCCTCTTCAAAACGCTGTGCGTGCTTAAACTTCGCTTTATACTATAACCCAAGGCAAGATGCCTGAGGCCCATAGAAGAGTAAGGTTATAATCCTAATAGAAGACAGTCCCTTTGACGAGCCTTTTATAGGGAACCAAGGAATTGGCCTAAACAGGGCCAAGTCCTTTATGTATGTATATACTGTATATATATATATATATATATATATATATATCCTCCTGGGACCCGAGAATAGGCTTTTGTCCACTGTAGTGGACATTATATTTTAGTGAATTTCTCTGACATCATACATGTCACATGACACAACCTGGGTGTCCTGTAAAGAGCACATTCAGGACTTTTCAGAGATACCAAATGTTTGGAGGTTTCACCATGAAAACAACTTCTCTTTGGTCTTTAAAAATGTCTGACATTAATGTAGTGATCAAATGTAGCATTCATATGGAAATATAATATATTGTAATTATAATTTAAATTGGACTACTTTTTCAAATTGTATTTCATAAAACAACATCTCAGGAAAATGTTAAGGGGTTTCAAATAAAAAAATACTTTGTTACAGAACAGGGCATTGATTTCAAACGTGTCCTCTGTAGAGGACATCAGGACTAAAATCATGTTTATCAGGCATTCTGGGAGACACAACAAGTGAATATGGAAATAAATTATACATCAATATTCCTATGAAATATTAGATAAAATGTTGGCAATTATTACTCCAATTATTACACTTATTTTTTCATTAAATGTTGCTCCAAGAACACATTAATGTGCAAATTAGATACAGTGTATAGATACATTGCATTGAATGGGAATATTAATTTATGGCCATTTTACCCACATATTGCAAAAAGTAAAATGGTGTATCAATTCATTCCATTATTTCTTTCATTGCATAGTTGAGAATAATTTTTATACAAATTTTGGTTGAAAAAATCCTGAAACCCCAAAATTTATTGGTGATTGAAAAAAAAATCCCATTGTTTTTGCCTATACATATAATTTCATGTCATTTTATTTTTTAAACAATTTAGTCCTGGCGTCCACTACAGAGGACATAGCATAACGTATGAATAAAATATTATTTTATATATATGTTTTCTTACCATTTGTTTATTGTGCTCTAAGCAGTCTGATGACATAGATGAAATTCAAAAAACTTTTTTTTTCTGGGTCTCAGGAGGATATAGAACCGTATATAAGAACCGTAGTTCGAGTTCAGCCTGGACCAGACATGTATCGAGCCCTTTGGCTTTTGGGGGTTTGTGCTTGCACTTTTATATAGAAAGAACCCTCGCTTGCAAAGTGTAAATTTCCAGGTTATAAAACCTCCTAAATGTGGACGGCGAGGCCCAGCCGGCCATCGCACAGACGGCGGAATAAAGGGGCAATAAAGGCCCTTAGACTCGTAAGCTAGTGCAATAGCGTCTACTATCCAGCGCGATAATCTCCGCTGTGTCACACCGAGCCCTTTTGTGCGGCGGCCAAAGCATACAAAGAGCTGTTCCGACTGTCTGAATGAGGCAGAACGCTCCAAATAAACTCTGAGAGCCCTGGTGGGAGTATATTCGCGCATCTCTCTTCCTCTGGCGAGGAAAGAGCTGCTAGCGAAATAACCTGCGCTCTGAATGGAGTCGAGAGCACTTTAGGAACGTAACCATACCTTGGTTAGGCCCAAACTCAAGGCAGGAAGTGCTTACTGATAGTGCTTGTAAATCGCCCACTCGCTTGACTGAGGCGAGCACCAGTAAGAGAGCGGTAGATAGATGCTTCAGGTCTGCAGACCGGAGCAGGTCGAATGGGGCGCCCTTTATTGCGTCCAGGACCGTGGAGAGGTCCCAGATAGGCACAGAGGGGGGTCGCGGAGGATTTAGCCTCCTTGCCCCTTTAAGGAATCGCACGACGAGGTCATTTCTTCTAAAGGATTGTCCGGCCACAAGAGCATGAGATGCTGTTATGGCGGCCACATACACTTTGAGCGTGGAGGGGGTACGACCCGCGTCCAAGAGTTCTTGCAAGAAGGCGAGTGAGTGACGCAGTTCTGAAAACTCACTCATGGTGTCAGTCTGGGTCGGAGCGCTCGAGAGGGCGGAGGGCGGGGTAGCTCTCTTGAATGTTAAGACACCTAGCCGCGGGTGCGTACATCGCTCGTGTGCGTCCGCTCTGGCATCCTTTGTGCGCGGCACTTCTTTTTACGCGGCTCAAGCAAAGGGGAGGAAGTGCGGGGTCGTCATCAGTGAAAACAGACAGTCCAGTCCGCTGGGTGGGTCCATCTCATCGCACCCTCAGCGAGTGCAGGTCCGTGTGGTCACGGCCCAGATAGGAAGCGCAGAGGATGTGAAGAGAGGGCCTCTGCAGAGGCGCAGGTGGTTCGAGGCATTTGCAACAACGCCTCAAATTTGCTCTTTCAGAAAAAGTGTGACGCAACGGCGAACACACTAATGTAGTGCACCGGATAGCACAGCAGAACAGCGGGCTGAAGGCGACGTCCAGTTGAAAAACCAAGAAAACCGGCGTCCTCAGAGCTGCAGGTGGCTTGTTCTGCTGAAGGCTTTTTGACGGCGGCGAGAAGGCTTCTCGTCCAGAGATCAGCGAAGTGATGAATTCGCTGAAGAAGATAAAATCTGAATACCTAGGCTGAATGGGTAAAGACATAAGCCACGGCCATTCTGGCGGGCTCTGAAGCGACCTTATTGGTTTGCGTGTGTGAGCCGCCTCGCCATAGGTTCATGCAGTTGCAGTTTTTAAAAATTTGGCTTGAATATTCTCGAGAAAAGGAGTTTTCCCATAGCGTAAGCTAGCCTTGCGCAATACGAGAGACCTTTCGAAAGGGAACCACTTTAAACTTCACTATGAGTCCTAATTGTAAATACATTGATGTTCACAATAACAGTTTAAATACATAAAATAATGATTTAAACTATCAGATATACACATTTAGATTAAATATACCATTCTCATTAATTGGAGTTAAGCACTTATGTAATCATTACCGAGAAGTTACAAAAAAAATGTATATTCTAATAAATTGAAATATTTTGTAGTGAATGTGATACTTTTAAACACTTTTCCTGAGGCATGCTGTGTTTAAATTTTTGCTTAGAATATGATAATAGCAGAACTCATGGTCTGAGGAAATATTTTAAGGCAAATAATGATCAATAATGCACAATAAGGCCATTAAAAATATGACGTAATTAAAAATACTATTTGGCTAGTGGAAAATATTGAGAAAAACTTTCTCTGAAATGTATTTTATACTATTTCATTTATTTATTCAAAAACAAGGCAAGAATCGGCTACTAAATGATGTTTAGCAATGTAATGTGACGCACATCCGTATCTCATATTTTCCTAATGTCTTTTACCGTTAAACATGTTATCACATGGATGAATATGCATATGCAAATTATATGCAGATGAGGATATGCATAGTAAAACGAGGCTCTGTAAGCTCATATATGGTTATTTCAGGGAGGAGACACATGTGCGCACAATCTTCCGCTGACTGGGATTATAAAGGGAATTTTGCGCAGGTTTTATAAGAATATCTTTTGCTGTACACCACTTTTTGGCTTTCGGGCGCACGTACACTTTTAGTAAGCATCCTACGCACAGTTTCATAAATGAGACCCCAGAAATGACATCTGGGTCAAAAACAAATGTGATTCTTTGAAGCGTGTGTGTAAGAGGCGTGTGTCGTTTTACCTGCTGCTCATGCCTTCAGTCAGCGAGAGGCAGAACACCGCACCGCCGAGGATACACAGCGTCGAGCCCGCCCAGCCGATGAACAGCGCAGCGCCCAGCTCATACCTGAGAGGAAGCACACCTTTCATCACCTACATCACTGCAGACACTCACACTTCTTATGAGGGAAAAAACATGGTACCTACTTTTGCGCAACATACATAGGATCGAAAAACTCCGAGGTGATCCTGTGAGCGTAGAGGGAGCAGGCGGTCAGAGAACACAGACCTGGCGAGGAACAGCATTATATCTGAGTATAGCACCTCAGCTGTGGATAATAGTGCTCAGATGTTAGAGAAAGAGATGTGTGATGTCAACGAAACCCACCAGTACAAATAAAGTTGAACCCAGCAAAGGAGACGATTCTGGTCTTGGTTTGGTCAAGACCACCGACCTTAGTGCACTTCATGCCGATCAGAGCAAAGACAGATCCAAAGAAACCAAGACAGACAGCAGCGATCATCAGACCCCGACACACCTGGATATAACCTGTCAACAATAGAAAACATATGAAATTACAAACACTATCAGTCAATTAATCAATCAATGAATTCCCTTTCAAGTTCAGTTTACTTATCAGTAGATGAGATGCTATGGGGAAACTTCTTTCCCTGAGAAATACTGAAGCCCAATGGAATGGGGCCAATCTGGATGCGGGTCTTCCCACTATGTAAGGAGGAGTTGATTGCCTCAGAATCTTTCTTGTTCACACATCTGAAGTTTTTTGGTGAGAATGCCAATATTTATTTCACTGATTTTGGATGGATGCCTCCTGGCCAGCAGCATATCCCCCTGTAGCCCAAGACTGTCACACACTGAAGCTGGGCAGGGTTGAGTCTGGATGGGAGGCTAGGTGTTCTGCTGGAAGAGTTGTTAGTGAGGCCAGCAGGGGGCGCTGTTCACCCTGAGGTCTGTGTGGGTCCTAGCGGCCCAGTATAGTGATGTAGACACAAGCACAATCCATCGGATGAGACGTTAAACGAGGTCCTGACAAGCAAAGGGTTCCCATGCTGGGACAGGTCTCTAAACGTGCCTACAATCCAAGCAGCCGCCCACTTCAGAGTTTGTTTGTTTTATTTACTTCTTGAACACAATTAAAACAACACAACGTTGACCATTGTGCTGTACATGTAATAAAATAAAACACTAAAAGCAGCCAATAATGCATACAACCAACATCTCACAAAAAACTAAAATACAGAAAAACAACAAGAGCCTCTTTTTTTACGTCAAACTGTCAAGCCAAATGCTGATGATAGTAATTGTAATTTCAATTTTCTTTTAAAAGAGAGCGCAAAACATCATTTACATAAGAGCGTGCCAAATTGTGTAGTGCTTTAGACTTATGTTAGTTATTTAAAATCGACCCTGTATTGAATTGGAAGCTAAAGTAGGTGTTATATGCTGGTGTTTACGAACACCCGTACAATCTAGCGGTGTTCTGTACTTAGTGTGCGATTTAACAGTGATTGGCTCACACCAGTGAGCACACAAGGAATTACAATAGTCCAGTCTTACAGAGAAGCACTTCTCCAGGTTAGTAGATGGCTGGAATAGTTTTTATCTTTGCTACTGAAGACAAATAGAAGCAGGATTTAATCAGTTTGATCTGTTTATCAAATTTAAGAGAGTCATCAAACTGTACCCTATGTTCTTAACCACCGATTTACATTCTTACAGAAACATAGGTCCTGAATCAGATTATCTCAATTTTGCTCATTTAAATAAAAATTATTCAATGACTTCCATAACTTAACTTTATGTAAACAATTAAGTAATGACTCGGTTGACCTTCTGTTCAGTTTTCGTAGAGGTGGGCACACCTGAGAGAGAGTCATCAGCATTACAGTGAAAAGACACTCCATGCCTCTGAGAAATATAACATAAAGGGAACATATAAAGTGAAAACAGAACTGGACCAAGAATAGAACCTTGTGAAAAACCACAAATCATTGAAGCAGATTTGGAATAAAGCTGACCGATATAAACTGAGAAGGTCCAATTAGAGAGAAAAGTTTTGAACCATATCCAGAATACACAGTCTTTTCTTATCAAATAATGCCATTCTACCTGTAAAACATTTACATTTAGCGGACGCTTTTATCCAAAGCGACTTACAATTGCTATATATGTCAGAGGTCGCACGCCTCTGGAGCAACTAGGGGTTAAGTGTCTTGCTCAGGGACACATTGGTGTCTCACAGTGGATTCGAACCCGGGTCTCTCACACCAAAGGCATGTGTCTTATCCACTAAGCCATCACCACCCCGTATAAGCACAACATGTTTCAGTCACTCACTCAATCACAGTGTAATAAACATGAACGTGGTGCTGGGTTGCTGAGTATTTCAGAAACTACAGATCTAATGAGATTTTCATGCTCAACCATCTCTAGGGTTTGCAGAGAATGGTCTGAGGTCAGAGGAGTATGACCAGACTGGTTCAGCTGATAGAAAGGCAACAGTAACTCAAATAAGCACTGGTTACACCCGAGGTCTGCAGAAGAGCCTCTCTGAACACACAACACGTCAACTTTGAAGCAGAGGACACACACCGGTGACGCTTCTGTCCCCTGAGAACAGCAAACAAGGGACCATAGAAGATTGGAGAAACGTTGCCTGGTCAGATGAGTCCGTATTTCTGCTGTTACATTCAGATGCTAGAGTCAGAATTTTGTGTAATCAAACAGCATGGATCCGTCCTGCCTTGTTCCTGGCACTCGTAGTACCAACTGAGCATTGTTTAAATGCCAAAGCCGACCTGAGTGTTGTTGCTGACCATGTCCATCCCTTTATGGCCACAGTGTACTCATCTTCTGATGGATACGAACAGCAGGATAACACGCATGCCACAAAGCTCAAATCATCTCAAACTGGTTTCTTGATCATGATGACTTCTCTAAACTCCACAGTCTCCAGATCTCAGTCCAATAGAGCAGCTTTGGGATGTGCTGGAACGGGAGATTCACATCATGACGAATCTGCAGAGGCTGTGTGAGGATAGCATGACCACATGGACCAGAATCTCTGAGGAGGGTTTCTAGCACCTTCTTGAATCTGTCACAAAGGCAAGGTGTATCTAATAAAGTGGCTGGTGAGTGTATGATAAAAATGAAGTCATAATTCAGTATTTGGACAGAAAACCTCTTAGATCTTGCTATGAAAATGGTGATTCATTAATCACGGCTCTTTCTCTGATGTCTGTCCTTTAGTCATGGAAGAGCAGACTGGTGTCCCCACACACACACACACACACACACACACACACGCGCGCTTCTAGCTGTTCTCTGGGGAAATATTAGCTCACTAGTTAACCCAAGAAAACAAATGAATGAATGGAAACAGCCTGGGGATAAATACATCTAAATTATTCCCCTTAGCTTTCTGAAAAGTGCTAAACATTGACATATTAGAAGGAACAGAGTTGTTTCAGACTTGTGTGTGTTTGCCTTGCACAAATGCTTAGCTCTGTTGAGAACATTATACCTAGAAAACAAATCACCTCGGCGGGATGAAATGCGAGCGTATTTTAATGCTGAAGAACGAGACACAAATATATCTGTCTTCTCACACTCTTAAAAATAAAGGTTTCCAAATGGGGTTTCGCCATAGTTTCGGCTGGGAAATATTCATGGATCATGGATGTTAAATGTTCTTCATGGAACCATCAATGCCAATAAAGGAGCTTTATTTTAAAGAGTGTGTGTTCATGAAGCCTGAAATTACTAGTGAAAATGCTTTTATATTGTATTAAGAAATGCAAATCAGAACAGTCTGGGTAAAGTTTGAATTTCAACATGTGTTTGGAGTGTCTCTCAGCCGTACTGGAGCTACATGACCCAAACATGAGGATCTGAGATGATCTGAGAACAGCTTTAATGCTGATCAACATCAGACAAAGTGCTTTACTTCCATTTGACAAGGCAATCTGAAATATTTCTTACACAACCAACACATACAGCAGTGGTCAAAAGTGATGTTGGAGGTGATATTTGTTTTAATTGAACCTACAAGTTTGATTAAACCATCAAAATATGAGGAATATCTTTAAACATATGTGGGAAGAACAAAACACGGTTAAGGTATTCGTCACACACAATTATTTGACAAAGAATACAAACTACAGCTACCGGTTTTAAAATCTGCAGTGAAAAACAAAAAGCCAAGAGGAAAAAGCATACATTGACTAGAAAATAATCAGTTATTAATATTTGTTTGGTTTTCTCTTGTTTTTGTATGTGTTGATCATTTCTTTGTATGACAGCCGTGACATTTCGCTACGCCAGACATCACTTTCAGCCACTACTGTACACAAGCACACACACGTGAGGAAAGCCTGACCGTCCAGCGCCAGCATCGAAGGGAAGTCTTTGCAGTTGGAGATTCCAGTGGAGTCAGTCACGCAGGTTTTCCACAGGTTGGACCAGAAGGTGGCTGTGGTGATCACCGTGCCGTCGATCGAAGACACCTTCCAGTAGTCCGTGGGTAAAGTGGAGGACACCAGCACCCAGCCTGACGTGGTGAGCACAAACGCCATGATCTCTCTCGCCATGCTGCTCATTGTCCCTGTGCAGTTCTCCAGCCGTCACTCCTGCGGTGTTGTGTGTGTTTAGCTGTTAGTGCACTCGACCCGCTGGGTAATATGTTCTCGGGTCACACTGGAGGGTGTGCCCGACTCTGAAGCAGCCGGTACAGACAGCACTGAACTGTGACCAGGCACTTTCAGGAATATTCACAACAAGACTTGAGTTCATCCCTTACTCCATCCCCGAGTTCACTTCAGTCTATGTTTCTTTCTTGCATCATTTTACAGAAGATCTATAAAGACTGTGCATGCTTCGCCTGTTGTGAAAATTATAAGACGACTAAGAAAATGATCAATAAAAGAGAAGGTCCCCCTTACCAAGCAAACATATGGGAACATACTAAAAAACATTTTTCTATAAGCATGGATGGACCATGTACGGCTCCATATTCACACATATACAAATATAGTAATGAAGACAACAACTGCATTACATTTTTACATGTAATAGCTTTATTGAAAATGTTATTTAAATTAATTCATTTCTCTTTTGTTAAAATACATTTCACAGTTAACACGCGCGTTCACATAAAGCTGAGAACACATTCATAATTATTATTTTTTGCATAGTTACACATTTCATATATGAAAATCTGTGATGGTATACAAGAAAAAAGAGCGTTTATTGGACGGTTTGTTAAAGTCGTGCCAACATGGGTGTCACGGAATGGTCAAAAGTGAAGCGAGGAAAACTATAAACAAAAATGATAAACAAAACTATAATAAACAAAAACTATAAACAAAAACGACCCCATGGAGGAAAACAAGCCGGTTCCTCGAGGGGCCGGTGCTCCAAGAGCCGGTGCTCCAAGGTCCGGTGCTCCAGGGGCCGGTGCTCCAAGGGCCGGTGCTCCAAGGGCCGGTTGCTCGAGGGGCCGGTTGCTCCAGGGGCCGGTGCTCCAAGGGCCGGTTGCTCGAGGGGCCGGTGCTCCAGGGGCCGGTGCTCCAGGGGCCGGTGCTCCAAGGGCCGGTTGCTCGAGGGGCCGGTGCTCCAGGGGCCGGTTGCTCCAGGGGCCGGTGCTCCAAGGGCCGGTTGCTCGAGGGGCCGGTGCTCCAGGGGCCGGTGCTCCAAGGGCCGGTTGCTCAAGGGGCTGGTGCTCAAGGGGCCGGTGCTCCAAGGGCCGGTGCTCCAAGGGCTGGTGCTCCAAGGGCCGGTTGCTCCAGGGGCCGGTGCTCCAGGGGCCGGTTGCTCCAGGGGCCGGTGCTGCAAGGGCCGGTGCTCGAGGGGCCGGTGCTCCAGGGGCCGGTGCTCCAAGGGCCGGTTGCTCGAGGGGCCGGTGCTCCAGGGGCCGGTGCTCCAGGGGCCGGTGCTCCAAGGGCCAGTTGCTCCAGGGGCCGGTGCTCCAAGGGCCAGTTGCTCCAGGGGCCGGTGCTCCAAGGGCCGGTTGCTCGAGGGGCTGGTGCTCAACGGGCCGGTGCTCCAGGGGCCGGTGCTCCAAGGGCCGGTTGCTTGAGGGGCTGGTGCTCAAGGGGCCGGTGCTCCAGGGCCCGGTGCTCCAGGGGCCGGTGCTCCAGGGGCCGGTTGCTCCAAGGGCCGGTTGCTCCAGGGGCCGGTGCTCCAGGGGCCGGTTGCTCCAAGGGCCGGTTGCTCCAGGGGCCGGTGCTCCAGGGGCCGGTGCTCAAGGGGCTGGTTGCTCCAAGGGCCGGTTGCTCCAGGGGCAGGTGCTCCAAGGGCCGGTTGCTCCAGGGGCCGGTGCTCCAGGGGCCGGTGCTCAAGGGGCCGGTTGCTCCAGGGGCCGGTTGCTCCAGGGGCCGGTGCTCCAGGGGCCGGTTGCTCCAAGGGCCGGTTGCTCCAGGGGCCGGTGCTCCAGGGGCCGGTGCTCAAGGGGCCGGTTGCTCCAGGGGCCGGTTGCTCCACGGGCCGGTTGCTCCAGGGGCCGGTGCTCCAGGGGCCGGTGCTCAAGGAGCCGGTTGCTCCAGGGGCCGGTGCTACAGGGGCCGGTGCTCCAGGGGCCGGTTGCTCCAGGGGCCGGTGCTCAAGGGGCCGGTTGCTCCAGGGGCCGGTGCTCCAGGGGCCGGTTGCTCCAAGGGCCGGTTGCTCCAGGGGCCGGTGCTCCAGGGGCCGGTGCTCAAGGGGCTGGTTGCTCCAAGGGCCGGTTGCTCCAGGGGCAGGTGCTCCAGGGGCCGGTTGCTCCAGGGGCCGGTGCTCCAGGGGCCGGTGCTCCAGGGGCCGGTTGCTCCAGGGGCCGGTGCTCAAGGGGCTGGTTGCTCCAAGGGCCGGTTGCTCCAGGGGCAGGTGCTCCAGGGGCCGGTTGCTCCAGGGGCCGGTGCTCCAGGGGCCGGTGCTCCAGGGGCCGGTTGCTCCAGGGGCCGGTGCTCCAGGGGCCGGTTGCTCCAGGGGCCGGTTGCTCCAAGGGCCGGTTGCTCCAGGGGCCGGTGCTCCAGGGGCCGGTGCTCCAGGGGCCGGTGCTCCAGGGGCCGGTTGCTCCAAGGGGCCGGTTGCTCCAGGGGCCGGTGCTCCAGGGGCCGGTGCTCAAGGGGCCGGTTGCTCCAGGGGCCGGTTGCTCCAAGGGCCGGTTGCTCCAGGGGCCGGTGCTCCAGGGGCCGGTTGCTCCAGGGGCCGGTGCTCCAGGGGCCGGTTGCTCCAGGGGCCGGTGCTCAAGGGGCCGGTTGCTCCAGGGGCCGGTGCTCCAAGGGCCGGTTGCTCCAGGGGCCGGTGCTCCAGGGACCGGTGCTCCAGGGGCCGGTTGCTCCAGGGGCCGGTGCTCCAGGGGCCGGTTGTTCCAAGGGCCGGTTGCTCCAGGGGCCGGTGCTCCAGGGGCCGTTGTTCAAGGGGCCGGTTGCTCCAGGGGCCGGTTGCTCCAGGGGCCGGTGCTCCAGGGGCCGGTGCTCAAGGGGCCGGTGCACCAGGGGCCGGTTGCTCCAGGGGCCGGTTGTTCCAGCTGTGCGTAAGTCACAACAGCCTAGTTGACGTGAATGGGCACCAAGGCTGCGTTCACACTGCAGGGGCTTAATGCTCAATTACGATTTATTGAAAAAATTAGATTTTTTTGCAAGGCCGTTCACATTTCCATTTAAATGCGACCTTTTGTGATCTCCTGTGTGAACGTGAAATGACCCAGAAGTGACCCGCATGCGCAGAAGAGCACTCAACGGTCAACGACTTCACTTGTTGTTTGCGGAAGTAGCTAAACATGGATGTCAACAGTGGAGCTCGTTTAGCAGTATTAAAGTTATTTTCCCAAAAGAGCCAGAACAATTACAATCTTCTCATTCCCGCCTACTTCAACACAGAATTATGACGTATGTTGCATAGCAATGACGCGCGGGTCGGATACATGTGACCTGGCCGTTCGTGTGAAAAGATTACTTTGTTAGCGGCTCTTTAACACGAACCCGTCCTAAACAGAGCCGCTGTGTGCATCGGTCCATGTTGTGCATGTCAAATATCAGTCATAATCAATAATAATTTCTTGGTTTTTGTATCAATATTCTTTCTGCATGGAGTTTGCAAAGTGACAAATTGAATCAAAGCACAACTAACGTTAGTCCACACTTATGTTATCAGAGGCTAAATGCAAACACAATTTTTTTGAAGTGAACCGCTGCATTTGCGTTAAGTGGCCCAAATCAGTCAAAGTATCACAATGTATTTCTAATACAGGAACTGCAAATTAGCATGTTACCTTTTACACAAGAAAATTATTCAATAAATAAATGAATGAATAAATATGCCGCGAGTTTAACCCAGAGTTACGCCCTTGCAGAACCCTGACAGTGGGTAGATGAGATCGTCACGGTCATGTACGGTTTCGCTTTCCCTGAGTTCTAGTTCTGATTAGTTGTCATGGTTTCTGATTAGTTCACACCTGTTCCCTGTTCCTTTGATTATCATTTATTGTGTATTTAAACCCTCAGTTTTTCTCAGTCGTCCAGCAAATCTTTTTCATCCCGCCCCGGCTCTGGGTCGCGTTCTGGCTTTAACGTTGTGTTAGGTGTGTAATGTGCTTTTGCTCTTTGTGATTATTAAATATTGCTTTTTCTTTCATTCTGTGTCATTCATCATCTTTGTTGCATCATCTACACTGCCACCCGTGACCGATTTTACAAATATACATTTAAATATAAATATTTGGACATGCAGTATATGTTCAAATATATTTATACATACATAGTAATATATTTTATCACATGCATATCTATATATTATGAAGTGTTATTGAATATAAAATCACATACATGATAACCCTAACCCCACATACATGATATACTGTATAAGTAAATATAAAATCAATTCCTAATGTATTAAATATATTAACACAATATATTATTCTGTATATATTTTCAATATATATTAAATAATTTAATATTTTGAGCATTCATAAACGGTTTAAGGAAATATATTTTCTTTGTGTAAGGGCAAACTTACTGAAATTAATCTGTAAATTATACTTCCATTGTTCTATAACATTATCAAACTATGTCAAAACGCAAATTGATTTTGGTCAGGAGTGTCCCCTCTTATAAAGCAATGATAACGCTGTGTGTTAATAGAGCGAATTATCCTACTTATCACGGCTGTCACTCAGTGTGAGATCAAGTGCAGCATGGACACTGCTGTTAGAAATCACTGTCTGTGTACGTGGATGAGAACATTGAAGTTTAGGTTATAACAGAGTTATAGCGGATGCTTACGTTCAGCACTTAATGATTCTGAGAGTTTGGTTACTCATTCAGAGAGAACCATTACTCTAATACTGACCTCAACAAGTCACATTTCTGTGAAACTCTTCCATACATTACCTCACCGGTCGAGAGTGGAAGCCTTTCTCCGGTGTGGACAAAGCTTTCCACAACACATTATATCACAGACAAAGAATGTGTTTTGTTTTTTTGTTTTTAACCCTTGTGCATTGCTCAAATTCACCACCCTTTCGTTATGTTCGTGGCTGAAAACACCCACTACTTTAAACTGCTGTAAAAATGTATCAGATAAATATTTTTTGGCATAAATCTATTAAACATCCTCAGTCCTGATCAAAACTATGATGTCACTGATTTGGGGGGAAAAAAAACACGAAATGACTTATGTTCAATATAAAATGTGATTGTGGACTGGATTTTTTAAAAACTTTTTATCACAGTCTTGGACATGTCAAAGATTAGAAACAACATTGGTTTTGATGCATTGTTAGTTTTTGTGCAGCATCAGATTTGAACTTTTTCTCCCTCATTTACTGTTCGTGGCTCTTTTTGCCCCATTGACTTCCATTATAACCACATTTTTTGATTGCAAAGCCATGAGACCATATAATCATGCATTTTTGATTGTTGGTGGTTTTCCCTGTTGGGAAGAGGTAAAATCTGTCATTTTTACTGCCGATAACCAGGTGCCACCATTAACCCTTTAGATAGGCCTGTGCAAAAAAAAAAGCTTAGTTTCTGGCTTTTACATGGAGTTATATGGAGTATAATAGCGTGTGTGTGTGTGTGTGTGAGAGAGAGAGAGAGAGAGAGAGAGTGAGAACTCACCGTGATGCGTCTGAGAAAATCAAACTATGCACCTCAGCAACTACATAGAGTAAACAAAAACAAAGTCAGTGTATTTATGCATCTGCTGCCTTTTGATGGTGAGAAATTCAGACAAAAAAAAAACAAGGCCTATCTAAAGGGTTAATAATAATAATAATAATAATAATTCATTACATTTATATAGCACTTCATCATTACTCAAAGCGCTTTACATAGAAGGGGGAATCTCCTCAACCACCACCAATGTGCAGCTCCACCTGGATGATGAGCCAGAACGCCCACCACACACCAGCTTACTGGTGGCGAGGAGACATAGTGATGAAGCCAATTGGTATATATATGGGGATTGTTAGGAGGCCATGATGGACAGAGGCCACTGGGCAAATTTGGCCAGGACACCGGGGTTACACCCCTACTCTTTCAAAAGACATCCTGGGATTTGTTGTGACCACAGAGAGTCAGGGCCTCGGTTTAACGTCTCATCCGAAGGACGGTTAATGGTGCATATTGCCGAGAAGGGATATAATTCTATTCCCCCAGTGCAGGAGGCGGTAGCAGAGCACCTTTGTCCACCCTCTGCAAGATGGCGTCCAAAGCCTGCAGGACCACGTCTGCGTTTTCAGCCGCCGGACCTGCACTTTATGGCTGTTCTCCAGATCCTGCAGGCCGATCTCCTCCGCGAATGGGTACACATAAATCTCTGACCCATCGTCTTCTTCCTCGTCTAATTTCTGTCGCTCTACATACGTCATCTGGTATAATGGAAACGATTGGCTATGAGGTACGTAAAGGCACATTTGATAGACATTCTCAGCCCCCAATAAACGGCTCTGGGCATTCGTAAACCACGCCTCAAATACGAGAAAATGAACATGTGGTTCCCAGACCCAAGTCTCAATGAGTCTCAGACCCAAAGTCTCAATGAGACTTGACTTGGGAGACTTGGGTCTGACGTTAGCCAGGCTAGATTCTGGCATAGTCAGAGATAGAGCTCTTATCTCACAGAACAGTGCTCCTCAGTCATCTGGAAAGCCTGGGTCTCACGGTCAACTGGTCCAAGAGCTCATTACTGCCCAGTCAGTCAGTTTCCTCTCTGGGGATAGAACTGGACTCTGTGGCTATGACGGCTCGTTTATCGACACAGCTGCGCGCCGTGTTCGACACCTGGCCGCATCTTCCCAGAAGGGCAGGGTCGCCTCTCTGAAAGCAGTTCAGAGGATGCTGGGCTGTATGGCGTCGGCTGCAGCAGAGCTTCAGCTGGGCCTACTGTGCATGCGCCCGCTACAGCGCTGGCTGAGCGCTCGGGTACCTCACCGGGCTTGGGCGTCCGGCTGCAGACAAATCAGGGTGACTCAGACATGCATTTCAACTTAGGTTGGGGCGCTCTCTTCGAGGGCAGACTTTGGCCTCTGGTGTCAGACCACGAGAAACGGCTTCATATAAACTGTCTGTAGATCAGTGGTCTCAAACTCGTGGCCCGCGGGGTGATATTTTGTGGCCCCCTACTTGACATTATTACGCTTATGAGCGCGCTTGGTGCGTGCCTACATTTTAAATAACGAACTTGAGCACGCAAAATATGTGAGCGCGATATGTGAACATGCCACGAGCTACTGGTAGCTCGCGAGCGACGTGTTGGAGACCCCTGCTCTAAAACAATGTGAGAGTAATCATTTTGAGCTTGTAATATGTGTCCAACAGGTTCATAAGAAGGCTTTGATTTGTGCAAAGTCAGTAATTTGCCTGAGACACTATACATGTGTAGAAATAATTCAATAAGGCTGAATTCACATATAGCGCCTAAAAACGCGTAGAAAACGCCAGGCGCGCTGCGTTCTCCTTTTTCCAAAGGGCGGTTGCGCTCCGTAGGCGTCTGTCGTTGCTAAGCTACGGTGCGCTGGTGGCGTTCTGAAAAGTTGAGATGTTTGTATCTCGATGCGCCGCGCACGCGCTTGGAAAAAACGAGCGCGTCGCACCGCGACCGTGTCGCACCCACTATGAGCGCGCATACCGCGCACCTACATTTGAAATAACGAACTTGAGCGCTGAAAAGACGCGATATGTGAACACGCCGGGCAGACATGACTGCAAATATTTGTATTTCAAAAGCAATAATCGTTTTTCTAAGTATAATAAAAGGAAATGTGCCTTCCAAAAAACATTCAATATCATTAATGTGTTGTATAAAGAAAATAAAAAGGACATGAGCAAATATAAGTATCACAAATATGTGTTATAAGGAAAAGAAAAAGAATGTTTGTAAAAATGAACTTCAACTATACAGCTCATGAAGAACCAATTATGTACAGAACGTAATGTTCAAATTCAGAGGAACTGTTCAGAAGAAACATTAATAATAAAGATTGAGAAGATTGGATCAGTTGTGCTCCTTTTTTGAAATAATTGAATACTTTTTTTTGTGGAATACTTGATGCGGCCCCGCCTGACCCCGACTCTACCTCCAGCGGCCCCCAGTTAAGTTGAGTTTGAGACCCCTGCTGTAGATGATAGCGAAGCGCTTCCCCCCGTTCATACGAGACCACCACGGTTTAGTCCGGTCGGACAACATGTCTGTGGTGTCTGACGTGAACCGTCAGGGCGGTGTCGGATCCAGGAATCTCTGCGATCTGACAGAACGCCTCCTTGAATGGTCTCAGCACTTACTGCGCATGTGCCACTGCCAGGCCACCTGAACGGCGGCCCAGACAGACTGTCCAGGGACAACGTTCCCCGGGGGAATGGTCCCTGCACCCCTAGACAGTCCAGTTGCTGTGGCGCCTTTTCGGCAAAGCGGAAGTCGACCTTTTTGCGTCAAAAGACAACGCTCACTGCCCGATGTTCTTTTCAAGAAACGAGGACGCGCTGGCCCAAATCTGGCCCAGCCGCCCGCTTTATGCTTTCCCTCCGGTCTCACTGTTGCCACAGGTAATCAAGAGAATCAGGGAAACGCGCCACTCGGTGCTCCTCATAGCCCCGCGATGGGTGAACCAAATCTGGTTCCCGGAGCTGACGCGGCTGTCACGCACAGCCCTTTTCTCCTCTCTCAAGCCCGCGGCTCAATCTGGCATCCCCATCCCGAGCGCTGGTCTCTGCACCTATGGTTCTCTTACCTTTATTTAACCAGGAAGTCCCTTGAGACCGAAAACTCTTTACCGAGGGAGACCTGGCCAAGACGGCACACCACCACAAGACCAGCAGTTAGTTCATGCACAGTTTCCAACTAATGATGAGGACTCGTGATATTGACCACAGGACAGATGGGACAAAGGAGGCAGTTTTCATCCGTTTCGGTTACAATCACCTGGACACATTTCTCACTACTCGGGTCACGTTTTCAAAACTCTTTACACAGTGATCACAGCATCAGTCTATGCGAGTTAAACTGCGGAGCATTCAATGACATCTTTCAAATTACTCAAACACAATCAGTGCCAAAACTCTGTTTACCTACAGGCCATTTACATACTCTTTCCAAAGTGTTAAACTTAAGTTCAAAACAATGACATATTACAAAACTGCATTAGACAGCGATTTCCAAGTCTTCCTTCTTGGTTCTTTTAAAGCATTTTAAAAACTATTCAATTGTCCACATAGCCTTAAAGCAACGTTTATTTAAAGTCCCCCTGTGGTGGAAATCCAGCTTTTAATGTTGTTTATGTGTCTGTGGTGTTTTTAATACGCTTTAAGACACACCATGTGTAAGTTCATAAGTCGACAGCATTGCTGAGTATTTCCACCTTAAAACTGCAGTGAACCAAAGACAGTCTCAAAAACACGGTTTGAAATCGCTGGTGTTTCTGACGTCACAAACGACCTTGTAACCAATCAGATCAACGTGTGATCGTCAACCAGTGGATCTCTGAGCTGAGTGAGTGGAGGCGGGGCTCATTTGCATATTCATAGAACCACGCATACTAAATGAGGTGAGGGTGTCGAGTTACATTCAAGATATTTAAAGGCATGAAGAATTTTTTTCCAAGGGAACATTTTGGTGATCAAAGATGAGCTTTAAAGGGATACTCCACCCCAAAATGAAAATTCTGTCATTTAGTTGTTGCAAACCTGTGTGAGTTTCTTTCTTCTGCTGAACACAAAGGAAGATATTTTGAAGAACGATTGGAACCAAACAGTTGTTTGGCACCATTGACTTCCATAGTAGAAAAAAAAAAAAACTATGGAAGTCAATGGTGCCAAACAACTGTTTGGTTCCAATCGTTCTTCAAAATATCTTCAAAAAAGGATCAATTTGACTACAGGGGGACTTTAACCTGATTTATACAGCACTGCAACTGTTACAAACTCAAGAGCAAGTATGAGAATGTGATGTTCACTGTAATAGAAAATTTATTCAGTCTTGATATACACGTGAAAACACACTTCCATCACTCATCCCGACAGCGCAAGCAAACCTCTGGCGCTTCATGTAGTAAAGCAGTCAGACTTCATGCGTGCGACTGAACTCCATCATCATCATCGGGTCATGTACAGCTTCTCCAGACACTGGGATTCACTCACTGGAGCAGGGATGAGCATCCGGTTCACCAACGGGACAAACTAAACCCTCGTTCCTGACAGTGTTCACTCATTATGAGAACATTTATGACACTGAATGGTCTAAAAAAGCCAGCGTAAAATATTGCAACTCTCACTTTAAATGTAGGACGGAGAGCAAAACATGAGAACACTTTTAAAAGTGAATATAAAATATATCTTTAGGCATGTTCTTTTTCTAAAGAGACTCCAGTAGATTAAAGTTCACAGAGAAGAAAGATCTTTATTTTAAAAGAAGTCCGCGGCCGTGGCTCTCCTGGTGCCGGCGGGTGACGGCGAGGGCGACTTCAACACGCTGGTCTTCGGGGTCCTCTGGGGGTCAAAGGGCACGCGGGCCTGGCTGGCCACGCCCACCCGCGAGCTGCGGTCACTCTTCCTGAACTCTGCGGGACACACACACACACACACACATTACTCAACCTCTTAGCATTTCCTCAAATATTATAATGATTTACAGATTTGTTGACAGAAGTGCCTGAGAATCCCTCAAGCTTCACAAACTCTAATGTTGCTCACTCAATTTCATTCATTAACTAGAAGCTCATTTATACAAATAAAACATACATACCCATGGTTTTATTATTCTTGAGGCCAAATCTGACTTTCTTCGGCAAAATCTGGAGGAGAAAACATAAAAAAAAAATAATAAAAATTAAAGCTGCAAGCAGCATTTAGCGGTGTTCAAGCAGTTAAGGCCTTTAAGGCCGTTAAGCACAAAAGCATCAAAAGACATTAAGTTTTATGTAGCAAGCGTTTAACCATTGACATCATAGATGAAATAGACCATGTTTTAGCATGATTTACCATGATATACCAAATTTAGTGTGATTTTTCATGATCTACCATGTTCCAGTATGATTTACCATGAATCTAGCATGATTTACCACAGTTTACCAGGTTTTACCATGTTATAGGATGATTTACCATGATATACCACATTGTAGAATGATTTACCAGGATCGTAGCATGATTTACCATGATTCATCACATTGCTAGCATGATTTGCCATGATACACCATGTAATAGTATTTTTTACTATGATTTACCATGTTTCTATCGTGATTTACCATGATTGCCCACATTGCTGCATTGATGTGAAGTGCCAATAAAAATGAAGTGATAAACTCTGACAAAAAATGATTGTGTTATAATAGTTAACATGGAAAAACTGGTTTGCTTTAGTGCTTTGATTTACTGTTGAAAATCAAGTGTGTCAAAATGAGAGTGAGCCAATAAGTGGTCTTCTACTGCCCTCTGCTGGCCATTCTACTCATTAATAAAGTGTTTTCACAGGTGCTTTTGCACTCATATGTAGACATTTGCTCACACACACACACACACACACACACAAAGTCATTATGAAAATATATTTTAATGGTCTATAAGCATTTCATGTCTTTGCAAGCTATTAATCAGATTATTCAGAATTTATTCAGAAACATGGGACTACACACACACACATTCTATTGTAGATTAAACTGTCTCATTCAGGGTTCACATTTGTCAATGTGACAATGAATTTTGACTAAATGTGATTGTAAATGTTAAAATAGTGATTATGTTAATTCTAAAAATGAATTATAGAACAATGATAGTCAGCATTATGACAAAATTACTATTTTAAACAGCAGGGGGCAGTAAAACACCACTTATTGGCTTAATATGCCACTATATTCATATCATTTTCACCTTTTTAACTGTTATAGAGGCAAATTTTGTCCGATCTGTCTAAAATTTGTCAAGCTTGTTTAGAGTGATATGTCCTGACCTTTTTTTAAGAAGATCTGAGCATTCATTGAAGAGATATAGGTTTTTGGGGACATTTGGTCAAGGCTACATATTGAAGTGACCCTATTATAGCCATCCAAATTAAGATGTTATACCTTTTCTGATCATTATTGATCTAGAGAGTCCCGAGAATTGTACTGCACTGGTTTTAAACATTATGATATGAAAAGTATACGATCATAGATGGAAAAGACCATTTACAGCCAATACAGGCAATTTACCATAGGAAATATATGGTTTTAAAGCTTTTTAACAGTTATAGCGCCACCTATGGTCCGATCTCCATGAAACTTTGCATGCTTCCTCACCATGGTATGACACATATTCTCATCAATTTTTGTCAAGTTCTGCGTTTTCATTTACGATTTATAGGCTTTTGAGTGTATTTTGACACGCCCCTCTTCTAAATGACCCTGTTACAGTGAACCAAAGGGCAAAGTTCAACTTTTTTTTGATAATTATTGATCTAGAGCGTCCAGAGAATTGTCCTAGACTGGTCTGGTTTTGATCGGGCGAAAAACCAGGGACTAGTTCGCAAAAGTAGGTTTTTAACATATTCGTGAATATTTAATGAACGATTTGATTAACAGCAATGGTTCTAGAGGCAAAGTTGTTCACCATGAGGAGATCTATCAAATGATATGCATTTTGGGGGGATGTGTGCAACACCACGTGATTACAGAGCCATAAAACTCGTTAGCGCCAACTAGTGGCCGATTTCTTTCAAAACTCTTACAGACCTCTTAGGCCATGAGTCGAACATGTCCATCGAGTTTCGTTCCGATTGGCCTCCGTTAACCTCGTCTCATAGGGGCTCAAACTTCATTGGTCGATGGCGGCCATGTTTTTTGAGATACGTCAATGTCCTCATAGATATACATGGGGCCTTGGACCAAGACACTGCATACCAATTTTCAAGTCAATCGGACTAACGGTCAGTCGTTTATATGTTTTTTTCATGTTATAGCGCCACCTAGTGTTCGATCATCGCGATTTTTTTACTGTGACCTCAGATTGAAGTCATGCACATGTGTACCAAGTTTGGTGAGCCTATCTAATTTACTTCTGGAGTTATAGCCATTTTAGAAAAATAGGCTCCTCCCACAACGTTCTTTTTGCGCCCCCTAGCGACCGGAAATCGAAATTTCAACTTTTTTTCGATTATAATTTATGTTCAGACTCCACAGAACATTTGTGCACTGGTTTGGTTCCGATCGGGCGAAAAATCAGGGACTAGTTTGCAAAAGTCGTTTTTTGACAAAATTCAAAATGGCGGAAAATCTATCATGACGCAAATGAAATCGGAGATATACGTTTTTTAAGTCAGGAGTCCAGCTTTCCAATGATATAAGACACTTGAGTCTACGACTTACGGTCTAGGAGTTATGAGCAGTTTTGCGCAATTGGTTGCTATAGCGCCACCTATGGGCCAATCGGGCTCATAATTTGATAAGCTCTCCTCGATTTTTGTACTACCATCTGACAAAGTTTCAAGTCTCTAGCATTTACGGTTTGGGCTGCACGATGCGTTTTACGGCGGAAGAATAATAATAAAAAATATATATATATATATATATATAAATATAGCTGCGAGCAGCGATTACGGGCCCAAGCCGGTGGCACCGCAACCCCGGTGCCTTTAGTTACCTAAAGGCACCGGGGTGGCGGTACCACCGGCTTTGGCCCTTCATCGCTGCTCGCAGCTATATTTATATTTTTATATATATATATATATATATATATATATATATATATATATATAAAGCCGGTGGCACCGCCACCCTGGTGCCTTTAGGGTTATTGTGCACGACGTGCAAAAACGTAACCCTGCTTTGACTGTCGAAAAGAAGTGTGCTGTAGAGCTTGTATCAGTGTGGGCTCTGCAAAAGTGTGCATTGAGGGCACATATCAACCACAAAGTATGCGAGAGCAACCTTCTGAAAGGTCAGGTCTACATCCAGGTCTACATCTGCCGTGTGTTTACATCATAGTAGTGAAGTTTGAAGCAATCAGGTGATTTCAAAGCTTTTTGAAAGTGACAGACTTCCTGCTGCCAGTTGGTGGCGCTATAACCGGGGTGGCGGTGCCGCCGGCTTTGGCCCTTTCATCGCTGCTCGCAGCTATATTTATATATATACACACACAAACACACACACACACACACATACATATATATATATATATATATATATATATATATATATATATATATATATATATATATACATAAATATATATTGTTTTTTTAAGAGACAAGACAGAATATTACTTGCCTGATCTGATTAGAAAAATAGTGTTTGTGTGTGTGTGTGTGTGTGTGTGTGTGTGTGTGTGTGTGTGTTTGTGTGTGTGTGTGTGGCGTAATTGAACAATGTAGACATAAAAACATACTCCGTCCTTTTGTTCATACAGGACATTATTCAAACTGCAAAGTGTTTACTTATATTTGTGTACACTTGCAATAAAACACAACATTGTGCTTTTGTCAAGCTATAAACTCTTGTCAAACTGTAAACTACAACTGTCACCCAACCAAAATCTCTTACACACACACACACACACACAGTTTAAAAGCAAAAAATATCAAACAATCCTATTTAAAAACAGTCTGTGGGAGCCATCTTTTGGACATTCATCATATCGCATTGGTTTTCATTTCTTGTCATCAAACAGAGCCCTAATCTGTTTATTTTTTCAGTTACACATTCTACATTGATTAAAAAAGAAAAATCAAATGTGTTTTTATTTTATACAGAAATAAATAATCTATCATTCAGATGAGAATAAAGTTAGTGTTAGTTCAAATTTTAAGGAAAACAAATATATGATCTGAAATATAGCACATTCATTTAAAATTCATTCAGGTTCAATTACCAAACATACAATCTTAATGTAATTTAAAGCAAACAATACATTTAAAATATATGGGTTGTATGACTATTTTTTAATATAAAAAGATATATATCCAAAAAGACAAGGCCTAAAGTTTAACAAGGGTTAAACTCTTATCACTGTAACAGACACAATCACACACACAATCACACACACACACACACACAAGTCAAATCACTTACATTTTACATGCAATATTGACTTTTTTTCTGTTTCAGCAGCGAAAATAGTTAAACAAAGATCACAGCAGAACCATCGCGCATCTCACAGCAACGCGTTCTCATTACTGAATGATTCAGCATTTTGAACGAATCGGTTGACTCAAAGATTCAATGACCAATCAATCCATAAACATCTATCTCATTCATGAATGACTCAGTCGTTCAAACGAATGAATCAATGACTCGCTCATTAAGACGGTCGCCTGGCGACACCTAATGACGGTTTAGTGTTATGTTTAAAAGTATCATTCTTTCCAACGATTGTTAATTAACTCATATTTGAAACATAAGCTATATTTATATATATACATACATATACACACACATACACAAAAATAAAATAAAAACACATTTGAAACGTGTTTGCTTACTAAATTGTGAGCTGAACGAAAGTTGCAGCAAATA